>NW_026943129.1:95583-116679 GCF_024139115.2 Armigeres subalbatus
GAGAAAGTGTGGATCTATTGCATCCACCTTCTTTGGCTACTAAGCATATGCGGTATTGAAAATTTCGTTTCAGGCGGTTCGAAACGAAATTCGCGAATTCGCGGAATTTAGAGCAAGGCGAAATCTGATTTCTTGATTTCGTTTCGTTTCGTAAATTGCAAAAATTTCGCTAGAAAAACTACTTCTAACGAAATTTAACGGAATTCCGCGGAACTTCAAAACAAATTTAAACTTGAACCTGACTTTATATTATCAAAGTTTTGGCTGCGCCGCTAGACCAAATCGTAAAGTTGTTTTCAAAACTTTCGGTTATATTTTTCTATTAACGCTTACCACATAACCCTTGACATATCCCCATTCTTAGCATGAGCATGAGGCATGATTGACCGCCACGGTTGCTACTCCGTTATTGCCAGGTCAGCTGTAATTACACAGAGAACCAACAGATGAGTTTGGGACTAACATCATCTTCAATGTAATAGAACTGGTGACCCAAAAATAACAATACCAGCGCCGGCCGTGTACGAATGCAGGTCAATTGAGGAATAGGTAGAAATTGTTGCGTGATACTCGCTTTTGTAGAAGCCGACGAGTCATCTGCACTTCACGAGAAATCACTGGGATGTTGGATATATGGGGTAGGAAGTGTGCAAGGTTCGTTTTAACGTCACGCCGTATATAGCATGTAGTTTAAATTCAACCATAAAAAATCGAATGGACGCTTATCATATAACTGGATGCTAACTAAATTATCACTTTCTGATTAACTTCCTCACCCACAAAGCAGAGCAAAATTTCGGTGACAGACCGATCGTTTTCTTTCCACAACGAAAACTAAATTCCGACGACCGGCCGATCGTTCTTCTTACTGGAGAATCTCAACAGATGCTAACTGTGAACTACAAACCAAGAAATTCGGTTGTAATGCGCCCGAGCAATAAACGCTGCGGACAGGAAAGAGGTCCGATACACTGAAATTAGGTTGAACTCACATTTTCATTCTCTGAAAAGAGCAATCCTGGAAGGTTTCACTACTTCGTCTATAATTAGTTCACTTCGGAGTTCACTTCAATTTCTATACTGCGACTTAGCGTAATGAGGCCAGACGATATACAATCATCAATATGTTCCCCACTTGTCCTCCTTTTTGGTCCAAACGTGGTCATGTTTTGCCTTTGAAGTTTCCAATTTCTTCATGCTGCATCATCGTAGTAGCAAAAATTTTAGCATTCATTTGAGGAACGATGGGAAATACGGACAAACCTTTATAAGGTTTTTCTAGCTGTTTCTTTTTCACTTTTTCACTTTAGAAAAAACTATTTTAGAATTAAAAACTGCTAAAAAATGACGGATCGAAAAAAACCTCCTTCTATAATCATGGCACACAGTCCTCCCCTTGACATAACCCATTCTTAGTCGAAAAATACGGATGTAGTTTTCTTCTATAAAACTTAGTGTTCTTCCAAGATTCAAATTTAAATTTGATAATATTTTTTACTATTTACATATGAATTCGGAATCGATCTTGGGACGGCAGTTAGTCCGGGAGAACGTGAAGTGAAAAAATCTACCTTGCGTAGCGAAACTTGTTTACCAGTTGCAATCAGATCGTGTTGATGTTGATCAGCCAGCTAGTGTTGGAGAATGTGAGTGACAAACTAATGTCTGCATCAAGAGACACCAAATTATTTAGTGCGGAATCGATAGTGTTTGAAAGTAAACGAAGCACATTGATTTTGCGTTAGAGCGATTTGAAACACAGTTTTCGTCTTCTTGTTTTCAAAATAACTTCGTTTACAATGAATATTAAGTCACTTACCAAGAGCTTCACATGAATAACTTTCTCAACCTACCAACGATTCCTTTTCATGGCCTCACAGAGATGCAGTGCATTCCTCGGTCTCTTATAACAATGAGTGTTAAACTAATTTTCCGCTCCTAATCCTAAATTGACAGTTAGGAGCATCGTTAGGTATTGGTCATGAATTGGAAGCTCTGTAGCAAGTATACAATACAACTTTTTTAATCGATAATTAATAAATTAATAGTTTTTCATTTCCAAGAATATTATTTAATTGGTGAGCTGTGCATATTTGCTGTTTCTCGGCAATCATGATTGAACTCTGATGTTACATTAATCAAGCTAAGCTCTCTTTAGCTATTTGCACAAAAGTAAGGAACATTGCTGATTTGTGGGCATTTCTGAATCTTTGCATGGAATTTCCAAAAAAAAATCCAGAATGGGTTGAAAGATTCTTAAAATTGCTGAAAGCTGAAACTTACAGCTCATTCCATAACAGCTGTTCTCATATGCCAGGACACAGACAATGGGTCAATTCCTCGAGCTGATTGTATATAAGACATATGGTCTGAAATTCAATCAAATACATGCATTTTATAAAGGTGCGGATTCTTCTAATGATCAAAAGTATGTTATATATGTGGACGAATAAGAAGGAATAATTTTTGGCTGTACGCTCTTTTCAAATGTTGGTCTAGTAATATCAGTTCTCTATCTGCATTACGCTTGACATGTGGATACATAATTTAATATCCACTAAATAAAAAAATAAACCTTCGCATTCATTTTCTAATTTGACTACTCAATACTATAAAACAACGCTGACAATACTATCGTATACTAGCATAATTACATAATTCTTAAGTGAACTAAGGGTTTGAACGAAATTTGAATCCGCATATGAAAATCCACTAATTTTATATTCCTACATACTTACTGATTAAAATTGATCAGATTCAGAACACGCTCCACGATGAATTCCTTTGAAAATGGCACAAATGCTGGGTATTGCCTTGTCGCCGATTTATAACGGCCGATTTATCACGAACTCCTCTTCTGTTATTATAACTCTATTGGTCGCAAAACTGTTATTTGACTTCGAAAAGTGAAATCAAATTGTACATATGTAAAACCAATTTAATAAAAATTCCGCGAAAAAAAAATAAAATTTCGTTTCGTTTCGAAAATTTGAAATTAATGAACTTGATTTCTGTATCGTTTCGAAGTCTCGAAAGTAAATCTATATTTCGTTTCGTTTCGATCCGAATCAACATAGACATTTTAAATTTCGTTTCGTTTCGCCAGAAAAAGTGTGTTATCCATCCCTTATTGGCTACAAAGCAAGACCATGCTGAGGGTGGCTGGGTTCGATTCCGGTGCCGGTCTACGAATTTTCGGTTGAAATTTCTCGGCTTCCCTGGGCATAAAAGTATCATCGTGTTAGCCTCATGATATACAAATGCAAAACGTAACTTAAAAACCTCAGAGGATACGCTTCGACAAATTGCTGTAAAGTTCATAACCGAGACGGCTTGAGCTCTGACGACATTTTAAACTGACATTCCATTTGAAGGACGACCATACCTGAGTAGAAGTACTCATACCTGAATCGAAGACTTTGTACTGTTGTTGATAACAGATAAGCATTGGGACTGTCCTTGTTCAATCGTCTACAGGGGTGACATCCACCTCATTTGTCGGGTAAGAGCACAGAGCAAGCTGTAGATCATCTCTGGAGTTACTCCTACCACAACGATGAATTCACGGAATAGTGTCTAACTCGTCCGCAGTCAACAAATTAGGTAATATTTCAAGCTGACCGAGGTTCTGGTACTGTTCAAACCGCTCCGCACGCATCTGTAACATTCCCAGGCGCCCACCGACCAGTGTTATCAGGTGCAACGTGTTTGCTCGAGCAACCAGCTGACGGTGGTTAACGGTTGCAGCCAACTCGAAATATCAGATCTTGATGTCCAGTGCCAGCTCGCCAGTTCTGTTCCATTCAGCATCACTCAACACCTCAACTTGAATGCGGCGGTACCACCATCATTGGCTTTTCCAGGTCGCAGAATTTCAGCACGAGTTCCACATTTCGGTGAGACCATATCCGGATGTATGTAGTGGAGTTGAAGAACATGATATTGTGTTCGGATCAGTGTTGGACCCCACTAGTGGAATCTTTACCACCGATCATTCCACGGCTGCATGATCCTCTGTACGATCCATACTCTGGAGGATGTTGGCCAAGCAAATGATCTTTTTTGCATATCCGTCATTGTCCAGGGCCACTTATCACTGATGCCATTTGCTGGATACAGGTAAGCGGATGCAATCATTCAGACGAACAAAGTTCATATGCATGATTGTGTGTGTTTTGATCCTCTAGGCTGAGAAATTGAGTCACTTCCTGAATAACCCAACATCCTACGTAAGTGCAAAGGAGGATGAAAAGAAAGAAAAATAGGCCATCGTCCGATAACCAACATCACCGGGCTCTAATTTCCCAACACATGTGCCTATAATATAAATCAAAAATATAATTTCTCCACTAATATATAAGATTATCCCGATCCCTTATTCGGAGAAACAAGAAAGCTTTTGTTTCCTATGGAAGTCCAATTTCGGCTGTAATATGTAAAAAGTGACATTTGAGCTACCGTACAACATATGAGGTTTTCTACCAATATTGCCAAAAAGGCTTACGGAAGAGTAATCTCGGACCGAAAGATGCCTCTGTTACTCAAGCATTTGGAAGCTGACGTTAACGGCTTGTGGCTTAGGATCGACTTCTTTAGGATAAAACAAGAATAATTATAAAACTCAAGTACGCATGATTGGGATCTTGCATTGAAACTTTTGGTTCGATTTGGTTTTTGAAAATGTTTCAAACCAAAATATAGATTAAATCATGTAAATATAATTTGAACCATTTAACCAAATTTAACTGCGTGAACTGTAGGGACAGAAAATATTATTAAATATGAATTATGAAAAAAGTACATTTTAGATTCTAGAGTATGTACAGTTTCAAAAACTAACATTACATTTCATGGCTACTAGGATGGATCTATAAATATGTGCACACATCATCTGGTCGTAGTTGAATCTACCCGTCCCAAATTTGCTCAATTAGAGGATACTCGCACCTAAATTGCACATTTACAATTACGCTTCTAAAATAAAACATTGAAACATCAGTTCAATCCAAAAGGGTAATTACCTATTTCCGGAGATTATGACAACCCACGACTTGGACGTTAATTTACAATGTTATGAAAACTCATATGTGAATATGTACGTTATGTGGAAGATATTGATTTGGAAAATGTATTGGAGGTAACCACTTTTCACTTTTGATTGAACTCCGAACTTGAGTTGCGTTATCTTGCCATACGCAATGCGGTCAAGGTCTGAGCTTGACGACAAACTTGTAAATACGCTTACACAACCTCACTTGGTCAGTGCACCGTTGCTGATGAAGAATGTGTATAGCCGCCAGACATTCTAAATACTCACATCCTCTAATGTGGACGTGTACCAATACACATGTGGAAGTATTGGCTTGATAAATGGATTGCGAGTGATTTGACTATACGTCCAATTTGGGGAATCTCAGGCTCGTTCAGTAGCCGCTTGTGCCTTTGAGTTGCGAAGGCCGACAGAGGTCCTTCGTAAGCTTAGATTGGTTAAAGCATAGTCCATGACACTGTGGGGTCATGGAGATTGAGTCCCATCAAAGGAAAGTAGTTTACCTCCACATACATTTTCCAAATCAATATCTTCACGCAGCATAACGTACATATTCATATGAGTTTTCATAACATTATGAATTATGGTATCTTCAAACATCACATCTTCTATCTTCAGTCGTCTCCAATATCAGATTTATCATGCAGACCAGATTGTTTGGCTTACGCCGGAATATGAAAACCGTTTCAATTAATCCAACGTGTTATCGATATCAACGCTGATTAAAGAGCTACTGCCAGCACGATCGATCTAGCATCAAATGGGGAATTTTCTGCTCTTCGATCTGCAGATTTTTTCACTTTACGTTCGCTCACTCTGTTTTGAGTAGTGTGGTGTAAAGCCATTTAATCGAATAGCATATTAAGCCGAAAGGCCATCCAGAAATCCGGAAATGAACGTTCAAACTGGCTTGGTCATACTTGGTAATACATCGAAAAACGGTTAGCTGAAAATTTCTTACGGGCGACATTTTCGGCCAAATGGCTATTTCTGTCAAACCGCCATTTATGTCAAATGATCTTATCAGCCCGATGGACCATTTCTAAACAAATGGTATTTTCGACCAAATGACATAAGTAGCCTGTTCAGCCGAACGACTTCTTTCAGACCATTTCGGCTAAATGATGTCATTCGGTCCAAATGACATGTTCAGTCAAAACAACTTTCGGTTTAACGAATATCATTGACGAAGAGTCATTTGCAGTAATGCCACAATAACTTAATAACACATTAAGCTGATAGCCAGCTAGAGAAATTCCGTTAAGCCAAATTGAACGTTTTCCTACGCTGGTTATTTCAAGTTATTATGTCAAAAATGGGTTGACCGTTAATGACATTCGGCTGAAAGCGACGCTGTGAATGAAACTTTTGAAAGCGAACTTGTAATTTGGCCGAAAAAGTTGTTTTCCCTAACGGGTCATTTCTACTTTTGAAAATTCTTCAGTATGGTCAATATATTCGTTTGGCCGAAAAGTCCTTTTGACCGAGAATAGATCATTTGAGCAAAAATGCCGACTTTGATAGAAACGGTCGTTTGGCAGAAAGAGCCGTTTCGCCTGAAAATCCTCTCTTCTGCTCGTACCACTTCGAAGCGAAACAACATTTTGCCAAATAACCTATTCGTCTGAACGACTTCTTTTAGCAAAAAAAAGAACAATTCAGTCGAACGACACTTTCGGCAGAATGTTCATTTTACCTAAATGCTCCTTTTCACACTGAGCAGGTTATGTCAGCCAAAAAGGGCATTTTAGGCCAATACAATGGATAGCTTTCGATATTTCAACGTAAAATTGTATGGAATCTGGTTCCAGTGAAAGACTATTTTTATAACAATCTTTAGAAATTGATATAACCTGTCAAATTGTGCTAGATGGTATTTAATTGTTGAGGAAATCATTGAGTTCTCCTCTCTACTTTTTTAAATTTTTTCTCAAGATGAGAATTTTTCGATACACCAATTTTGTGACTATTAACTTGCACGTTATTGAGATTGCCAGGCTAGTTTTGCAATTTAGCTTTTGTACGGGGATCGTTTTGATATTGGTTCCTTTACTTTACATTTGTTAATGTTTATTAGGAGCATTAGAATTAAAAGTTTTATTAAGATTTTTCAGCACCCTCATGAAGTATTTTCAATGGGCATAGAAAGTTTGAAACTAAGAAATTTGCATGTTGAACTAGGGAGCAATTAGAATTTCAAGCTATTCTGATTAATATATGTATTCCATCAGCTGAGCAGCTAATATTATAAATCAATAGCACTTATTACGGATATATTCACCCAGTTACTTTCTTATTATGTTCGTCGTCAACCTTGTCGCATTTACCACAAAACCAATCAAAATGTTAGACAGATAAGGATCTAGTCTTCGGATGGGTGCCTCCGGCACCCTCTGTGAAGGAGGGCACATGCTGTTAAAAGAGTGTTAATAACAATAACGTGGAATGTGTTTCAGAACGCGCAAAACAAACAAAACTCGACGGGCGGCTAACATCCAGCTCAGTAAGTAAAACTATAACCGCGCGATGTGGTGGCTGTTCTCCATTTATTGAATTTGCGATAGAAAGTCGGATATGAGCTGTTTTAAAAGACCGAGGAAGTTTAACGATTTTTGAGTCGCCGTAACTAAGCGAATTGAATCGAATAGGGTTTATCACCTGCACAAAATTTTTACGCACTTATTTAATAAAATTCGCTCACCGTCGCTGTGTTGGAATCCCCCAAACACACCACTTTCAAAAGTCGCATTTTAATAATTCAATTTTGAATCGTTCCATATTACAATGGCAGCAAAAAAAGGTTTTGGATACAAAGTCCGTGGCAAAGAATTATTTGGCTTTCTCAAAGCATCGGCCCCAAGGAACGAGAACACATCGCTTAGGGGCCTGTGTGCTGCATTTCCTGGTAGCCCGACTCGATCCCAAAGAACACTTAAGCAACAACAGTCACTCGTAACGTGATTCACGGATTTCACGGAAGGACACACACATAAATTACAAAACTGCTCGTTGCAATTTTTCGGACCCCAAGTTTTGGGTCTCGAACCATATGAACGATGACGGACGTTTGGCAGGAAAAGTGACAGAGTCATGCACGTAATTTTACATCTGATTTTTGCTGTTGTTGTTGCTTAATCTTTGCTGACTTCCGTTCATATTCCTTTGAATAAGTAAACTTAGAGGCTTTCTGAGACGGAATTTTGTACCGATAATGAAAGGAACCGCGTCGTCGTCATCATCATCAGCCCATTTATTGCTCGTCTTTCGTTGACCAAATCAAATTTAAAGCATATCTCAATTGGTGCCAGAGACTAGGTTTTTTGGTCTCCGAAATGGATGAATGGGAAACGGTTTCAGACAGTGGAGGCCGAAATTGCGAAGGGAATAGAGAACGTTTAAAAGTAGTTATTCGGTATCTGTATTGTGGAATTGATTTAGGGTATGATGGGTATTATATGCAATGACGAACATAAAGTTTGACCACTGGCTTGAGGAGAATTATTCCACCGAGCTTTAAAACCAATGAAGTTAATTATACGATTAGCGTCCATTAGCTCATGTTGATAAGTTCAGTAATCATTTTATTTGCTAGATTTTAGTGTAACTTTACTAAATTTCAAATCATGTGGCACTTCGATAAATCCGGCATATTCGGCCTATATCTACACATTGTGGTTTTGTTCAAGCACGTCCAAACTAAAAAATGTAAATAAATTCTCTTTTCTAGCAGTTGGGTATAACAGATCCCTAAAGAAGTAGATCCAACAGGCTGATGATGCAATTCTTCGCTGTTATTTGCGTTGCCAAAACACGATCAGCCGACTGAGCTGAACTTAAGCTGTTGCTTTTTCCTAAGCAACCACCCATCTAACTAAATTTAGCAGCTGAAGTTCATTTCACACAAAGCAGTTATTCAGCCCATATGTTGCGTTGAGAAATGCACGTCACTGTGCGTAGGATGTCATAAAATATACTTCGAGCGAACTCAAAGCAAATTTTCTTCACTCGGTGGGTGTCATTTTTCGCCCTAATAATAATTGTTTTATCCATATTTATCAATTCCAGGCTCATCCCTTTCCTACTTTGTATTTCGGCCTATATGGAATTTTCTGTTTGAATTCTACCAAGCAGTTCCTACTATTGCATAAACCGTCCACACAATCCCAAAACCTCCGTGGCACCTATGAGAGTCTTCAAGTTCTTCTGCATCTTTCTTAAGTAGGTGAAGTCCAATGAAACCTTCCTTCCAACTTCTCCAGCATTCCGCAAGGACGTGGCCAGTGACAGATCTCGACTATTGAGAGTAAATTGCTTCCATCTAAGAGTTAATGATTAGATCCCAAATCAATATTATCACCTGTGGTAACGGATGAAAGTGAAATGCTACTGTCATACAATAGTCTTGAAGCATACTACCTACCACGAATTTACTTTTTGGTAAAGCGAACTGCTTGCTAAATGCCTAGTCACTAGCATGCTAATGCTAATAATTATTTATCCACGCGTGTAAAAGGGTTTTTTCATTGGACTTGGAAAACATGGAATGCCTTACCAATCCCTAAACAACATCAGCACCCCAAAGTGAGTCAACAAAACAACGAATCAATCGGAACAATAACCCCCAAAACTTCGTGATGGACTAACGCGCGTGTACACCTGGGTTATAAATTGTACTATTACGGAGTTTCTCGATATGGACTTCACTTGTCGTCTGACATTGGAATGCGGCCGGTAACAAACATCAACCACTACATTCGCGCCCAACATGTGTTGGTGTTTCGTACGATGGATGGATGGCAATTTGAATGTGACGATTTGGAAAAATACAAGTAAAGGTCTCTTTGGTGATTCTAATCAGGCATGAGTCACTTTGGCCTACATTTGTTTCGGCCCTAAAATGGCGGCACTGTCCGTCGTCAAAAGGCACGAATGGGGATCACTTTTTGTTTCGTCTTGAATCATTCTTTTTCTTCTCTCGGATTAGAGATAGCGATCAAGGATTAATGATAGTTGAAACATATTCAATACGCTTCGAATCAATAACGACCCCATTCATCAATTTAGATAACGTTGAAGCCAATAATCCACCCACAAGAAAGCTAAATGGTGGGGAAGTACCCGGCAACGGTAGTGTAAAAATCAATATCCACTTGTTTGCATTCTCGCAGCCAATGAACGAGCAGACCCAATATGAACTTGGCTCGTGGATTGATGTCGCACCATGCGCTGCGTACGCTTACTAACCAGTAACCAGCGATGTGCATCAGACGGGCCAGGGTTGGATTGCTGAAGAAACAAGCAAGAAACCGCTGTTTATTGGCAGGTTACTGCTCCACGCAGAGAGAGGGACCTCAAGCCGTGTCCGGCTTAGGGTGTATTCGTTGTTGGTGAGCTAATGCATCGTCTTACTGCTGCTACATGGAACTGTGGAATTGAAGATGACGCTATAAATCAAGACATAACGACCAAAATAACGCCTGATTTTTTTTTTAACACAATTAGATTAAATCTAAGTCATTTAGCATAATTTTATTTTATGATACGATTCTCACATTTCAGACAACCAGATTTCAGATTTTGTTTAATTTTGTATTTGAATTCAACTCAAACACCGTCTCAACTAAGCTTATCTTTTTTCCAAGTTCGTTTATTACATTAGGCTCAGGCGCGTATAACACTTTGCGAATACATGTTTTTTGTGATATATACAATCAATATTTATTATTGTGTACAGTTATGAAGAAGAAGAGTTCGACCCTACATTCTCGTCGTGACTCAGCAGATTAGATGTTTAAGGATTGGCGGGGCTTTTTGGATTTGAGATCAGGAAATTTCATCTTCTTTACCGGGCATTTGGCGTCAAAGACGATGTAATTGTTTCGTCGTGCTCAAGAAATGGTTCGACTGGGGCATCGCTTCCGGGTAGCGGAAACTTAGAGCTCTACATGAAACAAATAAAATAGAGACTAAACAAAAAAAAACATAATTTTAAACTTTGATGCCAGTAGTACAAAGAAAATAAATAAATGGCCTGCATATAGACAACATCACGATCTCCCAAAACACCTCGAACATCCCTGAAGGGTTGTTTACCTCAGACTGAAAAGAGTATCCAATATTTACTCTGTGGAGGGGACATTTTCGAGCTGGACCAAACCTACGTGATCCGATGTCCATACCAAAACCATACCTACATGCGTTGCTATCAACTAAGGTTTATTCTGTACAGAGTTGCGTTTAGTGCGTCTCAGCATCACGCGACTGGCTTTTCACCTCTGAACCACGCCTCGCCCGGAAACTTCTTGGAAACTATGGAAAATAACCGCAATCCATTACCGTTGTGTGTCAATTTTATTGGCCAACTCTGAAGAGTTCTATGACGGATTAAGGGAAAAACCTCGTTGCTGAAGAATTGTCTATCATAAATCTCGCCTGTGCGCGCTCACCTTTACCAGCGAGGTCACCTTCTCATTGCCGGAAATTGAACAGGTGAAGGGACCCAAAACAAAGAGTAATCTTGAATGATCTTTCGACGAAAATACGTATCTGCTCTCTTAAGCCTGTATTTTCTATAATTGCTGCTTAAGCTTACTGTAATACCACTTTTACTTACTTACTTAAACTTACTACTTGGTTACTAAAAATTAGTGAAGTTTCACAATGAATAAGCTTTTGCTCAAACATTCTCAATGTGCATGTATGTCCGTTCAAATGATCAACAACAGCATATCTGGCGACATTCTTTGAGTCAATAAAAATAATATATGGAAAGAATATTAATTGGTGGTTGTTGTCGTTATTATTAGACTATGCTTACCTCTACGTATCCACAAAAACTACAGGAACGAAATGTTCATTATTTGGTACGTTTTGTTGGAACTGGATTCATAATGATCAATAATGCGACGTTGTCAATCTGATTTTACAATAGTGCCATTGCCTCAAATGTTAGCTCCCTGAAACTACGCTGAAGGCTCTATTACTTCCCCTTAGACCGAGCATCGCGCAATGCAGTGCACGATTTACCAAGTACTTTAAACATTCAAATTGATTGCATACCAAGCAATTAAATTAATTGTCCCACGTAAAAGACAATGAAACCCGGCCTAATGGGACGCGTAATGAAATGGAAACATGGTTCGTCCACTTTTATGTAGGTCAATGTCCTTAACTGTAATCACTGTGCAAATAGTTAGCGAAAAGGAATCACTGGTGTAGCCAGTATTTTGCAAATGGTAGGGCACCAACGCATTTTAGCGTTATTGGTTAATTTATAATTTGGCGTCCGGTAGATACAACTATAGACTGAGAGGCTAATCAGTCAAACGATAAATCAAATTTAAAAAAATTGTCGGAGTAATTTTTAAAATACCCACTAAATTAAAATTACATTTTATCGTCCTTAAATTATTTCAGTAATTTATTCGAAAGTACAGATCTCTTTGGAATATTGTTTTTAACGTGGAATGCCTGAGAATATAAGAAGAAGTATGATAATGGATATAAACATCGTGACATTTTAGAAGTTTTTCTAACCAAGCAATTCCAGATTCAAAACTGAGTGCATAAAATCTTTGGATGTTCTAAAGAACTCATAAAATTGACTTCAGATATATTTTCGTAAATATGTGAGGTAATTCTTTGGAAATATCTCCACGGTGTTCTAGAAACTTTTCAAAGAATAATTCCAGAAATTCCCTATAGGAACAGTTTCGAAAATTATTTCATGAATTCCTTAAGATTCCATCGGAAGACTCACATTTCCTTCGGAATTTTCTTAGCAAATTTCCGATCGAATTTCTATTGGAATTTTCAAAGAACTTTCGGAAGAACTTTCAAACATTCCTAAATTTCTCCAAGTATTTCTATGGACATTTTTCAAACAAATTCTTTCAAAATTTATTCTAAAGAGATTTTCTTACAGGAAATCTTCCGGAAAAACTACTTCGGAAATAAACTCAAGAAAATCTCATGGAAATTCCTCGAGACATTCACTTTGAAAATCAAAGAAGAATTCTAAGAAAAATATCGACCCTTTCTTCAGGAAACCCTATTTACAGATTCTTTTTAGGAAATTCAATTCCTAAAAAAATCGAAAGAGAATTCCTAAAAATTCAAATAGAATCCTAAGATTTTCTTCCTAGAATTTCGGAAAAGATTTCTTAATGAGTTACTGGGAAAGTCCTGAAATAAATGTTTAAGTAATTTCTTAAAAAAAACAACTTGCTCAAAATTATTTAAAAGAAGGAAAGGAAATTCCTAAAAGGAATTTCGGAAGAGTTTCTGAAACAATTTCCACACAGGCAGAGTATTCAGAAAAATTTTCCGTAGGAACTTCTGGCAAATTTCAAAAAATTCTTGGAGAGGAATTTCCAAAGAATTTCAAAAAGAATTCTGAAAAAAAAATCTTAAAGAACTCTTTAAAAAAGAGTTTCGAAATACAAGAGAATTCTCAAGACGCAAAGGATTCCCGTGAGGATTCTTTCTAAGGCTGTTTCCTTTCAGAAATTTTTAAGGAATTTCTTGAAAAATTCTGAATAGATATTTTTGAAAGGAAATATCTTCCTTTCCATCGAAATTTCTGGATCTATCTAGCGACGTAATTTCTAGGGTACTAAAAAAGAATCTCTGGAGGATATTTAATGAATCCTTGAAGGAATGCTCCAGAGAAATTCATGAATGGCAGTTTCATTCAGGAATGTCTTTCGGATGTTCCTTTAGGAATTCATTCAGGAAATTCTAAGGAGAAATTACGAAGAACCGAAAAAATTTCTGAAAATATTGCGGTATTGGGAGGAGTTCTGAAATAATTCTTAAAAAAGAAAGAATTCTTTAAGTAATTTCTGAAAGTATTCCTTCAAAAGTACTTGAGGTATTTTGTAATGCATCACTGGAGGAATTTCCGATAGGTTACTTACAGAAATTTACGATTCTAAGGACTAATAGAATTTGTTACAGGAGGTAAATTTGACGAAAAAAATGGAGGATCTATTGAACAAACTTTAGGATAAATTCATTAAATTTCACCAAGATGAGAATCCTAAGAAATGTTTGGAGAAATTCCCGAAGCAACTCCTGCAGAAAATTCCCAATGAACTCTTACGAATATCCGAAGAAGTGTGATTATGGATCGACTGCAATCCCCATACTGTTTTTTCTTGGCATGAAGTCTTAACTCCAGGTCGTTTGTTCCATCTATCTGTAGGGTCCATGCTCTCTAGAGTACGGACCGGAATTCCATCGGCTTGAAGACCACTGCGACGAAAAGGGACTAGCGATTGAGAAGGCTCGGTTCGTGGAACTGCAAATCTACTCAACTTCATCAGGAGCACACGCATACTATCCGATGTGCTCAAGGACAAATGGATTCTAAGCATCGTAGCGCTGCAGGAGGTTTGTTGGAAGGGATCCAATGGTGCCCGAACGTTTTGGGGTAATCCTTACCACTCTACCAGAGCTGCGGCAACACGCGGAGCTGGGAACAGCTTTCCATAGTGATGGGCGATATGCAAAGGCTGGCGCGTGATCGGGTGGTAGCCCGATCAATGAAAAGAATATTGCAGGTTGAGGATCAAAAGGCCAGTTCTTCAACTTCAGCATAATCAACGTCCACCGCCCACACTCCGGAAGCACTGATGATGATAAGGACGCATTCTACACGCAGCTGGAACGTAGAGTACGACAGCTGCCCAAGCCACGACGTCAAAATCATCGCCTGGGAGATTTGAACGCTCAGGTTGGCCAAGAGGAGGTTTAGACCGACTATTGGAAAGTTCAGCGCTCACCGGCTGACGAACGAAAACGGCCTACGACTAATTGATTTCGCCGCCTCCGGGGAATATGGCCATTCATGCTTTTCACCTGCTTCCAACACAGCCTCCCGTATCGGTACACCTGGAGATCACCACTGCAGACAGAATCACAAATCGACCACGTTCTGGTTGATGGACGGCACTTCTCCGACATTATCGACGTCAGGACATATCTGTGGCGCTGACATCGACTCTGACCACTATCTGGTGATGGTTAAACTGCGCCCCAAACTATCCGTCATCAGCAATGTTCCGGTACCGTGACCGCCGCGGTACGACCTAGAAACGACTGAAGCAACCTGATGTCGCCACTGCGCCCGCGCAGCATCTCGAGGGCAGCGTTGCCGGAAGAGGGTGAGCTCGATGGGGGCTCTCTTGAGGACTGCTGGAGTACAGTTAAAGCAGCCATTAACGACGCAGCGGAGAGAACAACGTCGGGTAGCATATGGGTCCGGAAGTCGACGGAACGATTGGTTCGACGAAGAGTGCAGACAGATTCTGGAGGAAGGACGCAGCGCGGGCGGTCGCTGCTTTGCAGCAAAGTGCCCGGCAGAACGTGGAACGGTATAGACGGAAGCGGAGACAACAAATACCTTTTTCAGGAGAAAGAAACGCATACTATGGGAAGAAGCGGAGTGCGAGGAGATGGAACAGCGCTGCTGCGTTCTCAAGATACACGCAAGTTCTATCAGAAGCTCAACGCATCCCGCAAAGGCTTCGTGCCGCGAGCAGTAATGTGCCGGGATAAGGATGGGAGCATCTTGACGGACGAACGTGTGGTGATCCGGTGGAAAGCAGCACTACGAGGAACATCTGAATGGCGCTGAGAGTACAGGCGGTGAAAGTCAAGGCAGCGGAGGAGATGACTACGTCCAGTTCGGCGGACGATGGAAGCCAAGCAGCCCCACCCGAAGGGGAAGTTAAGGATGCCATTCAACAGCTAAAGACCAATGAAGCAGCTGGTAAGGATGGTATTGGAGCTGAAACTCATCAAGATGGGCCCGGAAAAGCTGGCCGCTTGCCTGCACTGACTGATAGGTCAGAATCTGGGAAACCAAGAACAGCTACCGGAGGAGTGGAAGGAAGGGGTTATATTGCCCATCTACAAGAAAGGCGACAAACTGGAGTGCAAGAACTTTCGAGTGATCACCATCCTTCATGCCGCCTACAAAGTGATATCCCAGATCATCTTCCATCGTCTGTCACCATTAGTGAACGAGTTCGTGGGAAGTTATCAAGCCGGCTTCGATTGAGCGGTCGTTCGACAACGGACCAGATCTTTACTGTACAGCAAAATCCTTCAAAAAAATACCGTGAATACCAGGTCCTAACGCACCATCTGTTCATTTGATTTCTGGGCGGCATACGACATTATAGACCGTGTAGAGCTATGGAAAGGTATGGACGAGGCAGCTTCCCTGGGAAGCTTACCGAACTGATCAAAGCAACGGTGGATGGTGTGCCAAAACTGTGTGAAGATTTCAGGCGAACACTCCAGTTCCGTTCGAATCGCGCCGGGGACAAAGACAAGGTGATGGACTTTCGTGCCTGTTGTTCAACATTGCACTAGAAGGTGTCATGCGGAGAGCCAGGTGTAACAGCCGAGAGTACGATTTTCAGCAGATCCAGTCAATTTATTTGTTTCGCGGATGACATGGACGTTGTCGGCCGAACATTTTGCAAAGGTGGCCAGAACTGTACACCCGCCTGAGCATTGAAGCAACAAAGAAATTTGGACTGGTGGTGAATGATCAAAGACAAAAGTACATGCACTTGTAGGCGGAATGAGCGCGACAGGGCCCACGCACAAGAGCTTCGGATTTTTACGATAGACGGGGATACACCTTCCCAGGTGTGGTCGAGGAATTCAAATCTACCTCGGATCCTTGCTAATGGCTGACAACAACATTGGTCGTAAAAATACGAAGGCGCATCATCTGTGGAAGTCGGGCCTACTACGGGCTCCAGAAGAAACTGCGGTCGAAAAGATTCGCCACCGCACCAAATGTGTCATGTACAAGACGTTAATAAGACCGGTAGTCCTCTACGGACATGAAACATGGACAATGCTCGAGGAGGGACTTACCAGAAGCACTCGAACTGGAGTATTCGAGAGATGGGCGCTTACGGATAAAATGCTTTGGCGGTGTGCAAAGAAGACGGGGTGTGCGTGGCGGCGAAGACATCGAACCATGGAAAACAAACAACTGCTGGCGAACCAGTATCCAGAAAGGTAGCTAAAGAAGCCGGAAGGGTACGATGGGCAGGACATGTTGCAATAATGCCGGACATAACCTGCAAGGTAATTGTTCGCTTCCAGATCCAGCAGGTACGAGACCGGCGTGGGCGGCAGCGAGCGAGCGAGATGGAGCAGACCAGGTGCAGAACGACTTATGGCGAGCGTGCGGCGTATCCGAGGATGGAGAGGGATGCAGCCTCGAACCGTGCATTAATGGCGTCAAATTGTTGATTCCAGTGTTATCTGTTTAGATGTTAACTAAATAGGCAGGTGAATGGCTACTGTGGGTCGTACACTAATTATTAAGCAGTTATGGGAGAGTGAGGTTTAACATTGTCTTACGTTCCTTATAAATAAAAATAATTTTATTATGGGAAAAATCTTACATGAGGGGGGTTGAAAATCCCAGAAAATTGTTTACGTAATAAATGTAGCAGCCCCTGTCCAGATTTTTGAACAAATTCCCGTAGAAATTCTTGCAGGAGTTTACTCATTTAAGCACTTCATTTTGAAATTCTTTCATAATTTTTAAGGAGATTTCTTCAATAATTCTTTCAGAACTTCTCTTTTGAAAAATCTACATGCGGTATGTCCTTTGGAAATTCCTCAAAATACCAAGGCTTTAAGAAAACGCTCTGAAATTCGCTTTAAGAGAATTTCTTTGGAATTCTTGATGTATTCCTTCCAGAGGCTTATAAAGCAAAATTCCTGCGTAAATTGAATTAGGAATTCGTTCAACAATTATTTCATAATTTTCTCAAAGAAATTCTTCCAGAAATTCTTTAGTAAAGGTCTTCTATTAAAGAAATTTTTTCCGAAACTTTGGGAAAAAAAATCTTGGAATTCCTTCGAAATTCCATTTAGGATTTTTTACTTTGAGGGATTTAAGCTTAACACCGCCAGTGATTATAAAATTGGTAGAAATCAATTGTTTTTTCATTCAGTTTGGCGTATGCGCGCATGTAATTAATTAAGTGAGAGCAGCACTTGAAGCCTTCATGTCCAAGTGGGCTTGACGACCCCTCCCATGGCCACTGCGGTGGTGGGGCTTCCCTCTAACTCCTCTACAAAAAGGTGTACATGTGTCTAACGAAAGCCCGTAAAGTATGAAAATATATGAACATTTCTCATTTAACCTCAAAAGAGAGTTGAAATAAGGGTTGCTGTTGATTGACGGCATTTTCAGTTTCTGATTACTATCTAAGAGGTTGAGCAGCCATCAGATATTACTTTATTTTTAATTTTAGTTCCGTTTTTTTACTTTTCTTGTCAAAGTAATGATGACATTGGCACCTAAACGGAATTCAAATGAACAGTCAACTCACTTTTGAGCAGGCTGGTTATTTATTCTCACGAAGAATGAACAAATTGAACAGAAATTAAGGAAATGCTATTACTGTAGTGTGAAGTTGCATTTCCAGTTCATCGCTTTCACATGATGAATCTCGATCTATATTATTGATTAAGCCCACCTAACTAACACCGTTAATTCCCATGTAGTAATGGTGTGGAGATGCAGAGGTATTCTCGGTGACAAAAGGACAAATAAGGACAAAAAGGTCAAAGAGACAAAGGGTTTCAAGTACAAAAATTGGTTCATTTAGAAATTATTGATAGGAGTGTATTAAAGAACACTACTGGTAAAACTATGATGCTGGACCATCATCGAAGGGGGTGACAATTGGCCAAATGAGGGTCCAGATTGGGCCTACTTTTGAACAACTTCAAGAATGTCTTTATACTGGCCGATTTGCATTGTCTGGGCTGATTGTGATAGCCGAGTGGACTGTATTTTTCAGATTGGACAAGACGCGTTTAACCTGCGATGATTTGTAGAATTGAAAATTAACCTTTTTGTTGTGATCAAACCTTTACTGTTGCGGTCACTGCTGCTTTTATTGTTTCACTTTACTGGCGGACATACCGGATGAATTAACCCCTCCTGCGCGCGCGGTTCGTATCGTACTATTGCTGTTTATTGCTTATTGCTGCCTACGGATGATTGGTTTGGGAGAGTGAGTGACTATTGCGTGTGTATGATATGTGTTTGGTAATTACATGAATGGGTTTTTGTATGAATGTGGAATTGAGGACTAGGGTGACTGATTAATTTTAAAAATAATTCCCAACACCGACCTATAAACTGTTTGTGAGAACTATAGCCCAATCTTGACTTGAACCAACAACCTCTCATTTCTACACAAAATTCTACCACCAATATGTATATGTGTTAATGCTGATTATAAATAAACCGTAAGTGGGATGTGCGCGATCCCTGGAACACTCATGCAGGCCTCATTCATGCATATTACCAAGAGATATTTTTTCATTAATCTTCTTCTTCTTCTTGCCCTTAATGGCATTACATCCCCACACTGATCGCAGCTTAAACAGTGTTCATTAACCACTTCCACAGTTATCAGCTACGAGAGGTTTCTAAGGCAAGTTACCTTTTTTGCATTCGTATATCATGAGGCTAATTCTTACGATGATACTTTTATACCCAGGGAAGTCAAGAGACAATTTCCAATCGAAAAATTTACCTGGACCACGGCTTCCACCGGAATCGAACCCAGCCATACCCTCAACATGAATACGCACCTTGGCACGCGTTCCACCGCACGGCTAAGTTTTCGTTAATGTTGTACAAAAAATACAGCATCACGCGTGTTTGAGTGTTAATGAAATCACGTGAATTCCGTACGGTTGAATCATGAATATAATGCAATTTATATAACTATTACAGCATGTACAGCTTAAGAAAGCGAGTCATAGTATTCATGCTTGAGTGTTTTCTTCTGTTTCTGACTTAATACTGACATCACGTTGGATTAAAATCAATATTGCTCCCATCTAATACATGATGAGGAGTCAAGGTGTTTCGATTCCCAGTCCTCTGGCACTCTCATTCGTCAGTTGGCCAGATCCGCAATAGCCCATACGGAGGCGTTTAAGGTACGTTTAACCGTCACGGCTATCTGATGACGACTGTCAACTTGTTCTTCTCGGAGGCATTCCACCAACGTTACCAATAAATGGCAACCCGAACAATGCACAACGGATCCTTAAGATCTCGCGACACAGAAAAAAGGACAATGGACTCACGTTGGAGATGGTTACCAGCCTGTCAACAATAACAACAATGGGCGGGAAAATTCAAAAAGTAGATTATAACATGGATTCTGGCAGCAGAATTACCTGATATATCAGTACTTTTGCGAGGCAAGTAAACTAGAAAGGAATATAAAAAATGATGAGGGTAGAAAATGGGTGACATTATACATTGCACCACAAGAGACCGTCTTATATCTCCCATGATCCTGACATCAGAATGTATTGTCGCGCCGCATAACCATAGGCAGACGCGCGATTGAGCACTCTTGATGCGAAACGCGAGTCCCAATTCAATTATAATTATTTATTAATGTAGTGCACATCATGCACCCGTGGATGCACTATCACTTGCACTTATCTAATGATTTGCGACGATCTCCTTAACACCGATTATTTGAATTTTATTGAAACCTAATTTTCCAATTTTCTATGAGTATACCACTTTTGGAATAATTATTTTACCCCAACCAGCGGATAGCAGATTTTAATACAGTTCTGCATACAGACGCATACAGAAACTGTATAATAGACCAATTGGGCATATGTACATTCGGAATATTTTAATACAGAATTGCTTATTATTAAAATAAATACAGATTAATGTATTATCTGTAATACAAATATTTGTACTCCAAAAGCTTCCCTAAATGTATACATATGCCCAGATTTCTCTAATAATTGTCGAATTTCTGTGGTAGAAGGCTTTTGAAAATTGCTTAGAAGTCACATTGGGTAGCTGAGAAATAATTCGTTATACGACACTGATTCAAAGATACCAAAACTAACGTGTTTCCCTCAAACATGCACTCAGAGCGACACAAGAACACGTGCTAAAAGGTGCTATACACGCTCCGACATATTGTGCTTTGCTTTGGCTCCGC
>NW_026943130.1:0-18005 GCF_024139115.2 Armigeres subalbatus
AGAAGGTGTTTGAAAAGCATTATTTGCAGTACTCATGGTGATAATTGGTAATGGAAATTCCATTAAAAAAATAGAGGAACAGAGGAGCGGGGCTACATTATTGGTGAGTATCCAAGCGCTTAGACAGTCCATATTTTTAAGATATTTAGAGAACAAGCCTTAACACTATGCAATTTCAAACAAATGAGAAAAATGTGTTTTTTTACCACTTATTGTTGTGCATTATCTTTTTCGGAATTGATTTGCCGGGAACTTTTTATCGAAAAAGTTTCCAGTTGGAAATTTTTCAATAACTTGTCACGATTCAAAATACACTACAGCTTAGTAAAACAGAAATTTTCTGTAAATCAGGAATCTGCAGCGTAAGAGTCAAACATCATGTCCAAAAACATTGAAATCATGACCTCACGTAGCAAGTTTTTAGTAATCTTTTCTGAAAGTTTACAGTAGTAGGGTAAACTAATTTCGAGTTCTACTAGATAAATTTTATTTCTGGATGATTTCCAGAAGCTTGATTTTGATATTTTGGTTACTTGAAACCATATTGGATTTTCTAATCGATGTTGTTAAAAAAAACCGTAATTGAAAAATAAACAATAGAACCGGAAAATAAATCTGCGGAGATAATTAAAAAAAATCAAGAAGAATCTTTCAAGAAACAGCGGTAAAAATTTCGAAGAGTTCCACAAGGAAGTTCTCAATTTAAAATTCTGAAAACTGTCGTGAAAATTTGGAAAAAATATAAAATCGAGGAGAATAGTTATTCCTTTAAGTACATACAAACCCTGTCTTCCACACCTTCCTCTTTTTATGGTTGTAAAGCCCAAAAACGTAATTTTAGGCAGCGATACAAAAAATTGTCATATTTTATGATTTGTTGGTCCGTTTATAAGCCCGTATGGACAGAACAATTTTATTTGATTTAATTGTATGAGATTTGTGCAAATAATATGACAAAAACTGACTCAACTGACTTTCAAAACATCTGAAACTAGGTAACTAGCTTTAAATAAATGAAAATATTATTTGCATGAAGCATTGACATTGACATTGGGGGGCCCTCCTTAGCCCACTATGGGGGATCCCCATACAAGCGAGCGGTCAAAAATAAAATTGGACTTTTAAAGTGATTTTCCACTTAGTTTTAGCTGTGTATGGTCGAAATAGCATGAATATACAATTTCCAACCCCCCCCTTTGGGGATCGTCTATGAATTACGTAATTATTTTTTTCATAGGTTCGATTAACGTGACAAAGCAAACCTATTTGGGAAGTTGAAATTTCGTGCGTTTTCTTAAGGAGAAGGAAGGGGCTGTACAAAAACTAAGTTCAGCAATTTATGGACATTATGGCGGCGATCATGTTAAATGACATTAATTTCATGACATTCCGTGATATTTTTGTTCTCACTCTCATGCCTCACAATTTGTATTTAGAACAATTTGTTTGACAAAGTACTAGGATCTGAAGGATCATAAAGCATTAAATGTTAATCAAATAATCAGAATTGAAAATAACTTTTGAAAAGGGTATTAGCAAATTAGAAATCGCAATCCCATGACATTTTTACGTGTACAAGTTATTCAAAAATGAGATTAATATATTCTCAAAAAATGTGGACATTCATTGTGGAATGTAAGAATGCTCCATTCTTCCGAAAAGCAAAATTCTTTTAATTTAAATAACAACACTATTTGAATTACTTTTGATTTGTTTTCATGATTTCTACAAGTTATATACAGCATCATTCTTTTTCTGTGTCAAGGTTTAAGTCTTCAATGATATTTTCTTCAATTCCATCAACGATGGAAGATGAGATAAATTCATCTAAAGTATTAGAAGATAAAGAACTTTTGAAAATCTTCAAATATTACAAAATTACGCATGGCATAAGAATAACTAAGTGAAAATTTTTTTTCCAACGTCTCCTCGTTATCCAAATCGAGCTTAAAATGGATCTGATTCATGTAAGGCACGAAGGAAAATGTCAACATTTGCCTCTCTTGATCATTTTCTTGCATTATGAGTTCTAAATTTCTTCAACTGTTTATATTGACTTTCCGCTGGTTGTTCAGCCAGTGAACCTCAAAGTGTAGATGAGTGAATAAATATTTCCCTACCATTAGCCAGACATTCATGAACACTAGCAGGAATTTCATACGCTCCGTTCTAACTAAGATATTGTTCGTCTTTACTTTTGCAATAAACATGTCGGAATTATTGATTCCAGGAGATTTATAAATATTTACATATTATGAAATCTCATATTTAGTTCTCCATCAGTAGCTAATGAATAGCTCAGAAAATTAGGTTTAGAGAATGACTCAAACCACTCAAGCCCCAAACGCATTTCAGCGGAATGGCGACGGAAACGGTAAAATTTGACAGGAAATATATGAGCGAACTGTTAAATCCTTCCGTTACCGTTGTGCTGCATTGCATTGGGGGTTTTATTCATTTACTCCTTTGAAAAGTTAATTAAATGAGCTCAAATGGTTATAAATAAAGTCGAAGTTATTACCAATAAATGTATTTTGACCATACCCTTTGAGCGCATAGTTCAGTCTGACCCATTTTCAATAGGAAACGATGGGACTAGATTTCCCGTCGAATGAAACTTGTTGCGAGAAAATCGGACACAAATAAGTGTCTAAATGGCGATTGCGTTCTTTTGCGCACATACATACAGACGCGCATGCACACACATACAGACATCACCTCAATTCTTCGCGCTGAGTTAGTTGATATATACCACTAGGGGTCTCCGGGCCTTCTATCAAACATTCGTTTTTGGAATGAGCATTAACCTTGGAGTACGAGAGAGGCAAAACACGGTAAAAAACAAATGAAAAAATCAGAGTGACTTAACTCTGTTAATTGCAAATACTGGCAAGAAATTCTTTTCGGGACATTTTAGTCGAAGCTTTGTCCTTGATGTGTATCATAAAAGAACCCGGGATTCCTGAGGAAAAAAAAAGTTCTTCACTATCAAAGTTGAAAATAGCGTCGTTTTTGGAAAAAATATTGCTTCCGCATTTTTTTTCAATTTTTTTCACAGTGTAACCATTAGTTTTTGCACACCATTTAAAAAGCTTATACAATAACCTTTGTAATGATGTATTAACATTGAAGAAAAAAAACATTTAAAAATATTTCAATAAATAGTTGAAAATAAAATATTTTTTCAGAAAATTTGCTAACTTTTACCCATTTCTGACTTTGCCACCTTATATCTTTGGAACTAGTGCACCTAGAGACTTCAAATTCAGAATTTCTCTTAATTAGAGTATTGACAATGGAGAAAATATTTTAAAATAATTCGGAAGACATGACATTTTCGATTAATGACCGCCCGAAATCCTATAGTGCGAAGGGAAATGATCACCTCTAATGCATTTTTTTTAACCTAATCTTTCACATGTTGTGCATCTGCACATATCGAGTTATCAAACATAATAAATAATATCCATTCCAAGTGGTCAATAATACTCGGGAATTATGAAATATACTTATCCCTAATCAATTGCTTTCGAAATTTAATCTTTAACTTATCTACATTTTATTTCTGGAAGTCCTGCAGAATTTTCATCAAGAATTCCTGCGGAAGTTCTTCTGAAAGTTCTGAAGGAATAATTTTTACTGAAATTCCTAAACGAATTTCCATAAATTTTCTTGGAGAATCAATGCAGTTAATTCATGAGGAATTTCTACATGAATTCCTGAAGGAATTTAAGAACAAACTTTCGCAGAGTATGAAGGAATTTTTTACAGGAAATTATCTTATGCACGTATTCTAAAGAAATGCATGTAATAATTTTCGAAGAAATTTCCAGATGAATGAAAAAAGATTTCTTCAGGTACTCTAGGACGATTTACTGAACGAATATTCGAGAAAACTTCCGGAGCTTTCTTTGTAGAAGTTGAAGGAAGATTTGTTTTTTGGATATACCCGCCGAGATTCACAAAGCAATTTCTTAAGAAATTCGTTGAGAAATTTCGTGAGCAATTTCCTTATACTAAGCTTGGGTTGGGCAAGTGAATTGAGCAAATCGCTTGACTTAAACGCGAAATGATGCCTGAACATTGTAGTATTCAGTGGCTGTTATCCAATTCAAAAAGATTCCATCGCTCTAGATATAAATATTTCAACTTTGATTATACATTTATTACACAAATACTACTTGAATTGCAAGTCCTCAATGTGCCCCACAATCTACACACTTAACTCATTTCACCGTATTCGGTAAATTTTTCCGAAATCTCAACAGCAGAACTGTTATGTAATTTATTTTACAGATTTTTTGTAATTTTTTTCATTGCTCAACTGTCAAAATCACCGAAAATCAGTTAAATTATTTACCGAACAGTTCTGCTGTTGAGATTTCGGTAAAATTTTACCGAATTCGGCGATTTATTTTAAGTGTGTAGTACGGTTTGGAATTGTTAAGTTGTACAATCACCGTGCTGCAGTTTGGTATGGCAACGAGGGTTGCTATGGGTGACGACGTGAGGTTTCAAGAGTTGATTTTGTTTGAGAAAACCATACTTTCAGTTTATTGACGACTTTTGCAACGCTCGCATCGACGGACTTCTTTGGGATACGACATGACGCAGTTGGTAGGTGCACTTAAAATGGATGCTTGCCACATCCATGAAAGTGCAAATTAGTAAGTATGATCTTTCTTTGTTTTCCATTTTATACTTGAAAACAATATATATTCCGGAGCGAGCAGGACTCCGAGGTTTGCAAAAAAAGAAAAGTTTCCGGAGCGAGCAGGACTCCGAGGGTGCAATTTTTATTAAGCTAAAAATGATTCCGGAGCAAGCAGGTCTCCGAGGCTTAAAAATAGGTTTGAGGAGCGAGCAGGACTCCGAGGATTGTACAAAAAAAAGTTTCCGGAGCGAGCAGGACTCTGATGGTGCTTTTTTTTTAAATAAAAATGATTCCGGAGCGAGCAGGACTCCGAGGTGAAGCACCAACGTTTCTGTAGTAAGCGGTAGTAGACCGGGGCAGTGCGATAGCAACATTATCTGGAGTGTGTCAGATTTTGAATCTTGTTAAAATAAAAATGAATAAGTGAACTCATTTCGGCTCAAAGATAATAACAATGTGAACCGTAAAAAAAAAAGTTTCCAATGGATTTTACAATTAGGACCTTCATTGGAAATAGTTAATTTGAAATTTATTTTCAAATATAGGGATTCGTATAGAATTTTGGGACTGTAATAGGAAACAACGAGTGGATATTAGGTCGAGAGAGACTGGAATACAAACCTAGAAATCGCTATATTGTTTATGCTAATAATCTATCGTTCGGATTATCAGTTTGAATTTGTAGATTGGAGATCATTGGGAGATTTTATGAATGAGTCAATGAGTTAATTTTGATATGAGATTTGTGAGAATCTAATTCCACATTTTGCCAAATGAATCTATTGTTGGGAATCACAAGATCATTTTATTTATTGATTTTGGAATTGGAAATTGGAATTGACATGAGTTAGGTACCAGAGCAGCACACCTGTCATAAACGAGTTGCTGTCACTTAAGTACGACCAAATCCCGTCATATATGAGTTGTTGAGACCCAATCGGTCTAAATTGTGCTACTCGGGGATTAATATATTGGAATCTAAGACCAGATTTAGAAGTTGTGACATAAATAAGTAAACTAGAGAAAACTAAAATGAATTGTGTTTCAAATATGACCTTATTTTGATTTTGGATGCGTATCGTAGTTTTAAAGGTTGAGCTTGAGCATAGCGTTGACAAAAAAATGCTTTTGATAGAGTACTGATTGAATATTGGATTTGATGACGATTTGGAAACAGATTGCTATCGAACTGAATTTTTAGTTATTCCAATGGAATGAAATTTGAATTTAAAAAATCCTATATTTCAAGATTTATGGAGTACACAAGAAGAAGGATGTAGTATTCAGTAGCTGTTATCCAATTCAAAAAGATTCCATCGCTCTAGATATAAATATTTCAACTTTAATTATACATTTATTACACAAATTCTACTTGAATTGCAAGTCCTCAATGTGCCCCACAATCTAGTACGGTTTGGAATTGTTATGTTGTACAATCACCGTGCTGCAGTTTGGTATGGCAACGAGGGTTGCTATGGGTGACGACGTGAGGTTTCGAGAGTTGATTTTGTTTGAGAAAACCATACTTTCAGTTTATTGACGACTTTTGCAACGCTCGCATCGGCGGACTTCTTTGGGATACGACAAACATCTCCGACCAACTCACCAGACCGAAAAGAAAGTTGAACTTGATGTACATATGTGTTCAATTTTTAAAAAGTGTCTTGTAATCGACCAATCAACTGGTAGTCACAATTCTTATGCTAACATCATGCCATAAAAGCGTGTTCGGTTTAATTGGTAGGCCGATAATCGAAATTACTGCATCACATCGCAAAAAAATTCAACAACAATTTTGTTTTCCTTTTTTTTAATAATCTGCGATTTCATAGTACCTATCACATAAATCAGCCATTAAACAGACAAAATTGGAGCTACAACTCTTTGACATCACAGCCTGAATGGCACTCATGGATAAGAACAACATTCAACGATTTACGTAGAATCCAAACTCATAACATTGTAATTTTTCTATTAAAAAATCATTTCAAACTCTCCCGAAATACGTTACTGTTTAGTGAAAGTAAATTGTTGAAACCAGAAGAGCAGGTACAGGCACTTCAGTTAATTACTGTATGGACTAAAAACATTGTTTTGCTCAATTTCTGTGCTATTCGATATCAGGACATTTAGATTAATAACCGAACGCTCTATTAACTGATTCAGACTCGCTAACCGTTGCTGCATGGTGTTAAGATTGATTAACATTCTACCAAGGAAATCTACTGTCGAACTGTCGATTTTTTGCTATTTAAAAATCTGTTGAAACATATAGAAGATATGGTACAACTGTAAAACAACGTTGCCGAGGATGGTCATTTAGTTTTCATTTAGCGGTGGTTGCAATGTTTTTTTTATCTCCCTCAGAGTTATGACTTTTCAAAGCGCTAAATCATCTCAAACAGTCGATTTGAAGCAAACCTCAATTTCAACCAAATGAGCTGATTTTTTCGAATCATCTTAGCGTAAGAATGAATCGCCTGCTTTGAGCGTGCTTACAGCGGCACACTAGGAGTTAACTTTCGGAAATCAGTATGGCGAAAAGCATCTAAGGTTTAATATCTCGAAAATAAGCAACTTAATCGAAAAAATATTTGGTAGGCGTAGTAGCAGACACCTTCCTACATAGCTGGTACCAAATAGTTTTTCATGAAAAGTTCCTAATTTTGAGAAAACCCGCGTTAGATGTCTTTCGCCATACAAATTTCTGGCGGTTAACTCATGCTGGCTATTTTGCGCATATACAATAGCGCCTGGAAGTGACAGCGGCGGGTAGAAAATCAGCCACTGCCAATAATTCATTGTAAAACCAGTTGACTAATCGATTTCAAGATTATTTTTTTTTGGAATTTGAACAGTACACGCTGCAAACATGGATAATTATCGAAGTTTCATGGTAATTAAAAAAGAGAATTAAAAATAAGGCACGGGGTGTTACAAAATATTTCATCGACGATTTTTTAAAAGGAAGCTATGTGCCCTTGAAAACGCAAGGTGGAACAACATTAGATTCCGAAAAGTTCACCCTTAAGAACTTCTTTTTATTCTACGCTTGCTGCGACGCAGCAAAACCAAAACGACCTAATAGTTATTCATTGCTTCTTTGTTGGAATTGGTTCCTCTGAAAACGCAAGCTAAAATTTATTAGGGTTCTGGACAGTTTCATATTGAGCTCTTTTAAAGTATTTTTCAGGGTATTTTTTTTTTGATTTTTTAAAAGTTATTCATAATTTCTTTCTGCAAATTTCATCTATTTCTGGCGTTTATTTGGTTCTTTGTTGAATATTGTACTCAGCAATCTTTCTTTTGACACTAGCACTGAATGGGCAGTCTATTGTCAATCTGCCAATCTGCCATAATATTCATTACATTTTTCTCTTTGAACACATGATACAGTGTCTCATCCCGATCAGGAGAAATTACCCAAATAATACCTCATTCTGCTATTGATACCATACTCTGTTATGATCTAGCCTTGCATAAGAGGTGAAATACCAAAAAATAATACCAAAAATTAATATGCACAATACTTCAGGCAAACTGCAAAAGCTTCCTGGCGTGCCACTTTTAATTCACACGCTTCATGTCCGTAATAGGCTATCGGATGAACTAAGATTTTATGCCGAGTGAATGTCGTTTCAATCCGCATGTTACGGAAGCTAAGCAGCCGCTACATGCACAACTGTGCCTTATTTGGGTGATTTCATATATGTGTAGGTGGTTCATGCATTCGCTGTATTATCAGTAGCAAAGTGTCTTTTTACTTCACGGGAAACATCCCATGTAACAAAAATAGTTTTATAGTATTCTTGAAGATAGCGATTTTCTTTGTATTTCAATGTATTTCGTATTGGTAGAATGAATGATTATGCCTATTTTCACCGTCACCATTTCCATTGTGACAAATGTCTCCACTACAACGCCGCGATAGTTTCCAATGCGCAGCAGAACCCAGGAGCATATGCTTAAGCTCTGTCAAGACTAAGAACATGGTTGCGTGTGTAGAAACAGAAATAAGCTTAGTTTTGTTTGTGCTCATGTACAAGGGTTTGTGCTCATGTGGTGAAAATATCATGTGAAAAAATATCTTTGAAATGCTTGTAAAAAGTAACAATGATGGTTTTTGTGAAGTATTTCTGCTGCGAACAGGGTGTCCTCCGAATTACGTAACCAGTTTTAAGTCCAAGTTAGGTTTCGTTACATACAAAGGGTAACGAAATTCGCTCTTTATAATACCTTTGTTTTTTTCTGGTGTTCAGTTATGGACATGAATTGTAAAAATACACTGTTATGAATCTTACGGCGTACTTCGGTGGGCAGGTCATCTAGAGCAAATGTCAGAAGAAAAAATGGTAAATACAACATACAACCGAAACTAGATAAAAGTCAAACACAGATGATAATTTCCGAAAACAAAATTGATGAAAATGGAAAAAAATACCCGAAAAAATATATCGAAAACGCTTAAATTTTGGGATAAAATATTTTCAAATAAGGATTTCAAAATAAGAAAGACTTCTCGCTTAACTTTTCAAAAAGACCTAAGAAACATTTTTGTCATGAATGAATTTGAATAGCGCAATTAACAGAACAACATGAAAGCTATTGATTGCAGTATTCAAATTAAATCATGAAAAAATGTTACTTAGGTCCTTTTGAAAAGTTAAGTGAGACTTCAAATAAATATATTTTGAATTTTGATGGTTAACTTCTATGATTCGTCCATTGTTGAGATCAGGGTTCGGATTTCTCACTCACTCACGCGACAACTGATCACTCCACCATGCATTTTATCCGGATAAGTTACAGTGCGATAAACTCCGGCACAAGCGATGGTGTGAAAAATTGTTATCCCTCATCCCATGTTTCGCTTACTTTGCTTCTCCAAACTGATTGCATACGACGATGCGCCACCATAAGAAGTAGGTTTAATAGAGCAGTTTTTCTAGTTGCTTTTAATCGGTTCGTGTGGTGGTGTGGTTATAGTGGGCGCTCTACACATTTTGAAATTGTTTTGGGTTCGAATCCCGCCTCGGACTTACATTTTTGTGGGTATGCTTTTAAAACTTATCTGGAGAAGTGGGGAGGTGGAGAATTTGAATGCCCAAAAGTAAATTATCCGGCAAGCCGGCGCTCGCGAGTTTATCGCCCGTCATTCTATCCGGATAAAATATTGTGTGAGAACACTTGCTCAAAGGAGAATATGGAAAAATTGCACTCCGCTGTTTGGATCAATCCTCGGTTTTTATTCATATGAGCGAGAATTCCGAAGCCTGGTTGAGATGTCAAAAGACTGTTTGTCCGTATTATTGAAGAAGAAAAATAATAAAAAGGTTTTTTCAAAATATGGTAGATGAAATATTTTATATATTATTCTGATATCCTTGCCTAACTTTTCGTGAAAGAAATCAGAGGTACATGAAACTTCGACAATAATCCAATAGACATAGCCCGCTGTCATCATTGAAACGCAGTATGAAAAAAAAAATTATAGCCCGGGACATCCTGGCTACGATCTGGCGATGGGCTAAACAATAGGATGTCAATAGCCTGAGTACTAATGTTCAACTTTTGGCATGTCAATTGAATTCAACAGAGTTGATCAATTCCCAACTTATGAAGGAATTTCATTACGAATTTCTGGAGAAATGTCTGCATGTTTCATATGTCTTTCCACAAGAATATCAGTAGATAGTAGCTTCCACCATTTGCGTAGTCATTTCCATGGGAATTCTCGGAGGTATCTTTGATGGAATGTTTCGGAATATCTTCACATAGATTCCAATAGCATTTCTGCTGCATTTTTGGTAATAACTTACATAGTTTTTCTCGTAAGAATGACCTGAGAGTCCTTTCTTGAACAAAAAGAGTAACAAACGAAGAAACCGCAGTAGCTCAGTTTTCTCGAAAAAATACCGAAACATTTCTGAATAAATTTCCTACGAAATTGCTGGATAACCTTCTGCATTTTCCAGAAAAAAAATCTGATAAATTTTTACAGGAGCTAGAAAAAGAATTCACGCAGGATTTCCTAACGGCATTTCCTCTACACATCTGAGCGAATTTATTGATAGAATTTTCGAGGGAATTTATCGAAATATCATAAGAGTCCACGAGATATTTTCGTGGAAAATTTTCAGAGGATACATCCACAAGAATTTTAAGAAAAAATCTAAAGGAATCCTTGGATAAATTGCCGAATTACTTTTTCAATGACAGGTGCAAAACAGGAAACATTTCCCAGAGGAGAGCAGGACATTCGGAAGAAAGTTATTTCTCATAACGAACATTTGGCATAATTACGAACAACCTGAGAAGATTGGGTTATTTGGCATAATGGACGTTTAGCATATTTTTTTGCCTTGAACCATTAAATTTTAAAAGGTGCTACAAGAAGCATACTATTGAAAAATAATATATATAAGCTAACGCCTAAAAGTAAAAAAAAAATATTATACGTTATCATTCTTCGTTTTTTTATCTGCAGAAAAAGTATTTTCAGTTGTGATCCTTACCTAGTACTACTGCCCATGATCGTATATTTGTAACATTTGCATTTTGGTAGATTTTGTAAAAAGTTCGTCAATCCTCTCCACTAACTCAATCATTCCCAGCTTACCACAGATAAGCAAGATAGTAAAGCCTATTTCATTATTGTGGGATTAGATGCAGTAAATTGAGCTGCCTGATCGATTCACAGGCCTTTTGCAAAATGAACAAAAATGCGATTGTTACAAATATGCGATCATGGCCAGACTAGCAAGGATCACAACTAAACAGGTAAGCATTTTTATAAGAGAGTGATTTCTTTTAAAAATAATGCATCTGCTCGGAATAAAGTAATTGTGAATGTGACTCTACATTTGAAACTATGCGAAATAAGAAAATGGTAAAAACATGGTTTTATTCAAAAGTAAATGTTTCCCGGAATAAAGCTAATGTAGATGCGATTTCTTTTCATAATGTTTTCGACTTTCAGGAAACATCTACCATTAGTTTATATTATTCAGAGCATGTCCTTTATGAATCAAAAAGAAAAAAATACCATTTATTTTTTACTGTTCAAATGTCAAAATGTTTACTGTTCAAATGTGTAAAATGGCATCAAAGAAAATGTAAACTCATTTTTACATATCGAGAAGAAAATCAAAATTGGGCCAAACGTCCACTAAGCTATGTGGTGTTTATGCCAAATGACCTTATTCCAAATGACGTGACGCCTTATAATCTAGAACCTCCCAGAACAACAAAAATCGAATTCTCAAAGGTATTCGTAAAAAGGTTCTCGTAAGGAACACCAGACTGCCGTAATCTGGCAAAGTGACGTATACGCCATTTTCCAAAAATGGTGTTAACGAGTAGTACTCATCGTACTCTTTGACAGAAGAATGGAAAACATGTATGTTGTAAAATGGCGCATACGTCACTTTTTCAGATTACGGCAGCAGAGGACTCCCCGGTTTTCATTTCGTGCCATTAGTAGTGTACAAAAGGTAGATGAAGCAAATTGAAAAAATGAGCAATATGAATCAATTGGGAAAAAAATGTGATAATTCATTGCACTGGGCATATTAGATACCTACGATAGATTGACTAATTTGGGTACTTTGTGCCAGTTTAATACAAGTCAATGTAATTCAACAAATTAGAAAAATATAAAACTTTTTTTCAAACGGGCGTAATTGTTTTTGACTTTGAAATGTGCAACTGAGTTAACATTAAACTATTCAGTTCATCTGGCAATGCTATCAAAATCAAAATCTAATGCGCCCATTTAACAAAAATTTTATAGAAATCAAATAAAGCATAAATTATTTTCCTACGACGCACTGAAACAAAACGCACTTCCAATTGCTGAAGTGCCCGCTGAGAACATAGCCTACAATCAATTGATCCATTCAGTAGTGTGTTCGCGTGTACTGTGTATAACGTTAGCATTTGGGTGAATAACCTGGCCTCGATGCTGTTGCCGCTGACCTGCTGCCGATCACTGCAGAATGCTTCAATGGCTGCCTCTAGCCAGCTTCAAAGCAGGCGCGAATCGTGCGCACCAGATATTCACCTTTCGTTCGTCGATAACCTCTCCGGGTCGTAGCTTCGTCTAGCGTCGCCACAGCCATCATGCGCAGCGTCCGGGAACCAGGTTATTGACCGACAGTTGAGTGTTTGTATGTGAAAAAATCCCATATGTGTGTGTGTGTAAAAATGTTAGAAAAACAAGAAACAGTGAGGTTAGATTCACCAATGTAAGATCGCTGCGAGACAAGTTGGCGTTTGAGTAAATAGTTCAGAAAAGAACACTGCAATATTTTGCTTTTCGGAGATCTCCTTTTGTGAATAAATATGCATATACAGATAGAAATTTTCCACCATTGGGAATGCTAGATACGAACACTGGAATGTATTTATCACCACGAGACGAATACTCACATCATCACCCATCAACAAACTTGGACGGCGATCGTCCAAGAATGAACCACGTCGACTGCCACCCTTGTCACGAACGATTTCGATGCTGGGAGCTTCCAGACCCTTCTTGGTCTCGGGCTGTTACAAATGAAAGACAAAAAAACATCAGTAACTCTTCAGAATCGAAATTATTAAGACCACTCACTTCTTTGGTTTCCATGATCTTCGGCACTTCCGGTTTCTTTGGCTCCTCAACCTTGATTTCGATCTTCTCTTCCTTTTTGGCTTCCTCAACCTTGATTTCGATCTTTTCCTCCTTCTTGGCAGCGACCTTTTTCTTGACTTCCTTCTTCTCCTCCACCTTTTTCTCCTCTACCTTCTTCTCTTCCACCTTCACCTCTGCCTTCTTCTCTTCAACCTTCTTTTCCACCTTAAGCTCAGCCTTCTTCTCCTCCACTTTCAGTTCGGCCTTCTTCTGTTCCACCTTAATCTCAGCCTTCTTCTCCTCGACCTTGATCTCAGCCTTCTTCTCTTCGACCTTAATTTCCACCTTCTTCTCCTCGACCTTCTTTTCTTCGACCTTCTCCTCCTTCTTCACGACCTTCTTCTTCTTCTCCTCTTCCTTTGGCTTCGGTTTCTCTATGATTTTAACCTTGGCCTCGGACTCGTCGCTCTGGAGTTCGTTGCTGATCGATATCTTGTAGGTACCGGCATCCTCCACGGTGCAGTTTTTGACCGTCAGCTTAGCCATGCGTCCGGTGAAATCCTGAATAACCGTCTCGCTGGCCTTCAGGATGGTCTTGTTCTTATACCAGTACACCTTGAAGTGACGATCCGGATGGACCAGGCCGACAGCCAACGTCAGATTGCCGCCCTCATCCACCTCCACGTCCTTCAGTTTCGGCTCGATGATCGGCTTGGTCGGTGGTGGCTTCTCGAACACGATGTCCTTGATCTCGATGACCTGTGAAGTTGCCTGGCCCTTGTCGTTCTTCGCCACCAGTTTGTACGCACCAAAGTCAGCTTCGCTCAGATCGGTGATGTTGAGCTTGACGGAGAACTCGCCTTCGCGAGTTTCCTCGATCTTGATGGTATGACGGTGCGTCTCCTTGATCACCGTCGTCTCCTTCATCCAAATGCACTCCGGCTTGAAGCGGGATGCGACCGCACACTCGATCGATGCCGTTCGCTTCTTGACGTTCGTCACCAGTTTCGGTTTTTCCTTGATGACTGGAACAACTGAAAATGCAAAAAAAAAAAATGATGTTAAAATCCAACGTGTTGTGCGCAAATAAAACTTCATACTCACTCTCAATGTTGAGAATTAAATTGGCATTTAATTCACCGAGAATGTTCTTAATGTTACACTTGTACGTGCCGGAGTCTTCCGTCTGTGGATCTTTCAGCACCAGGGAGATGTGGTATACGTCTTTTTCAGCCGTCATCGTTATCTTCAGCTTGCTGGTTTCCTTAATGATTTTGCCCTCGCGTGTCCACGTAATGTCCGGCTTGATGTCGGTTTTGACTTTGCATTCCATGCGAACCAGCTTACCGTTGTCCAGCGATATGATGTGCGGCTTCTCGACAAAGATAGGAGCATTCTTTGTCGATTCCTGTTCGGATTCGATGTTCAAATTCAGCGTCGCACTGCTCTCGCCAAACTCGTTGCTGATCACACACGAATAGCTGCCACCGTCCTCCGAGCTGGGGTCCTTGATGTTTAACGTCAGCTCGTACGTGTCCTCGTCGACGGTCTTCACTTCCAGGGCAACCCTGTTGGACGATTTGACTTCCTGTTTTTTGCGCATCCACTTGACGGTCGGTTTCGGTTTCGATCTACATCTACACTTCATCGTTATCAGCGTGCCCAGTTTGTTCGGGATGATCTTCGGTTTCTCCACAAACGACGGAGCAAAGCCTCGATCGTTTTCGTTCGCTAGCAGGTGCAAAAAGTAAAACAGTATCAGTAAACGATTCCTTCCAAGCAACCATTAAGCTATTCAGTTGGCTGAATGTGTTGAACTGCAGTTCACGTCAGTTGTCTACGCCTAATAGCTTCTACGCTCCGAAGGCCACCAATCACATCAGAGAGGCCGTATGAGAAAGAAGTCAACTTTTAGTGCGAAGCTCGTCAGCTTTAATCGTTAATACAAGCTACTTGGGAAACGAAAAAAGAACTAAAGAAAAATATTGAATTGATGAAGATGCTGTATAGATTATAGGCTCGCGGGACCTCGCAGTAGGTTAATAACTCAAAGTTGTCTACCGCGGGAACCTTGAGCGCGCAAGTGAAATGATGAATGACCCTCTCGGAGAAGTTTGCTATCGTAAGAACATATTTTCCTCTAATTGGACGATTTGCTTTCTGATCACGTGAAAAACAGACTACAGTTACAGCCATCCAGCAACTGGAAGCAGCTTAATCGGTTTCTGTGTATGGTTCGGCAAGGTCTATTACCTTTGAAGTTAAGCGTAATGTGTGCGTTACTTTCCCCAAACGGGTTGAAAGCATGGCACCGGTAGATGCCCCCATCGTTGGCGGTTGGTTGTGAAATTTGGAGTGTTAGCAGGTAGGTATCGTTTGAGATCGCTTTGCGCAAGATTTTGAACCGCTCGCCATCGGTAATGGATTCGGTACCGTGGAACCAGGTAATGTCGGCCACCGGTAAGGCCTCCAGGATGCACTCCATCGAGAGCACATCGCCCTTCTGGGAAATGGTGGGCTTTTGTGGAAAACGGGGTGGTTTACCCTCCGGGTTTCTGTGAACAGTACGTGACGGGAGAACAGTTAAAAGCTATTGGATTTTTTTTTCAGGTTTAAAACTCGATATTCCATATCATTCTGAATGCTGACTGTACCTGTTCTGAAAAGGATTGCAATTGATTGAGCTTTGACTAATTGTTGATGATAGTATTATTGTACCCTACAATCTAGACGGGAATAATAAGACAGTGGCCATTCTAGTGGCCTTTTGGATGGCAAATATGTATGGCACCTTACTTACTTAACCCGTATCGGCCTGAGTAAAAGAAAAAAAAACAAATTGCTGCCGTTTCGTCATTTTAAGTCCTTTAGACCTGGTTTTATCACTATTCTGCTCGTACGGTTCCCAGAGTCCAGAATACATTTTGAGACTTGCGATATGGTCCTCCTATCCGGAGTTATTCTGGTGGATCACTGGGTCAGATGCAGTCAATTTGACTACACCTTCCTTTTTTGGCGATATAAGTCCAACAAAATGACGTTTATTTCGTTCCTATTTATACCTTTTTAAGTAGATTTAAATACAAGGATAAGGTCAGAACCAAAAATCATGGTGACACCTGTTCTAGAAATGACCAACAACAGGTTTCTATGAAGTTACCCTTTGGGAACCGGCCCCAAAACGGCCAGTTCAATGTTTTCGCTCCATATCATATTCGCTCCATACAATATGGATATCGCACTTCAGCATTTTGCAAGACAAGTAGAGTTATAACATCCAGATATGATTCTGGGAAATTTAGCCACCCTGGGGTCAGTTCCGAAGCCCTTGAGGAAGCCTCCGGAGGCATTCAAATCAGCAATTTTGAAATGTCACAAACAATGGCAATATGTGTATCAAACTTCAGCATTGATCAAGACAAGTGGGATTATGACAAACGGATTTGATTTTTTTTCTGCCCTTGCGAATTCAGACATATCTAGGAAAACATGCAGATAAGTGAACGCACCAAAATACGAATTTTCAACCAACTCTAACGTGAAATCTGTGCTGTCATACGCTAGCGAAACATGGTATGTATCAGTGGAGATATCTCAATGGCTGCAGGTGCTCATCAACAGATGCCTGCGGTATAGTTCGGGCCTGGTGGCCTCACAACTGGATCTCAAACAACGAGCTCCATCGTCGTTGTCACCAGAGGCTGATAGCAACCCGAGCAGCACAACTTAGACAAAAATAGTTGCAGCAACTTGATTGTGACTAAATCTGGTCATATATAAGTTGCAGTAAACCATGTTGAACATGTGTGCTGCTGGGGAACAGAAATTCGGGATCGAAAGTAGGGCTGGGCCGGCCACACTCTACGTAGGGACAGAAGCGAAATCTGTAAACAAGCATTAGACTGAAACCCAGCGGGATATCGCAGCAAAGGCAGACCCAGAGGATCATGGTGGCGAAGCTCAATAAAGAAATAAAAGAAGTCGACTGAAATCTAACCTGGTCACAGGTTTAAGCGATAGCTGGACATCGCTCAGGATGGAAATCTCTCAAGTCGGCCTTTTGCACCACTGAAGGTGTACTGGACCTATAAGTATATAAGTAAGATATGATTCTTGGGACATTGACTAAGAATTAGTTCGGAGGCCCCTGAGTGTATCTTCCGGAGGCTATGGCAACTACGGCAATATGATCGAACTTCAGCATTTTGCACGACAAGTAGGACTATATGACATCGTGACGTGCTTCTGGAGATATTGGCCATCCTTAGGTCGGTAGCGAGGCGCTTGAGGTATCCGGAAGCAACCAAATAATCCATTTTCAAAATACCACAAATTATGCCAATAAGAGTATCAAACTTCAGCATTTTTCAAAACAAGTGAAATTGTGACATTTTAATATGTTTCTGGGAATATATTTGACACACTAAGAGAGTTCGAAATGGGTATCAAACTGACCTCAGTGAGATATTTTGAAATTGGCCGATTTTGATGCTTCCTGAAGCGTCCCAACCAGAATTGTGAATTCAGGGATCCGTACGAGCATAACAGTGATGAGACCAGGCTAATGCGACATAAAAAGACGAAATGGCAGCAATTTGATTTTTTTTTCCTTCACTCAGGCCGATACGGGTCAAGCAAGTATGTATGGCATCACGAAGCATTTTCGACTTGGATTGATGTCAGCATCTCAATTGTGTAGGTCGTATTCAATGATTTCATTAACCAAATAATTCAATT
>NW_026943130.1:18030-83211 GCF_024139115.2 Armigeres subalbatus
CTAGAAGTTACGCAATGTTCGACGTGTTTCCGACCGCATCAGCTTCTCTCTTTTGTTGTTGGATTCTCTTCCAGCTCCAGCTCATTTTCTCAGTTTTTCCGCCCTGTATGTTAGGATGTACCACTCCGTCATGGCTGAGTCAATCCGAGATGGCGAGTTCGATTCTCGGTCCGGTCTAGGACACAAATATACTCATTCAATGGCGGATAGAAAAGCTTTCAATTAATAACTGAGGAAATGCTAATAGAATACTTGTTGTAAGTTGAAAAGCAGGCCAAGTTCCAGTTGGAATGTAGAGCCAAGAAGAAATATGCACGTTGGGTAGCTTTCGACATTTGATGGCTTTCTGCAAAATGACGTTTATTTTATCGGCATTAGGGCAAAAGTATAACATTCATTTAAATCGTTTTCCTCAGTATGATTTTGTACCCTTCAGGCCACTTCTAGAGAACAAGAATATAAGTAATTTTATTGATTATGTAACAATCTGATTTTATTTGATATGGTCGTGAAATCTCGTTGTTCAACACAGTGGTCACAGGAGGATTACGATGGCACCAGTGTTGGTTAGTATCGCAGATTAATCTTCATCTCGACACGTAAAACTGTGCCTATTGCAATGGACGACCAACAATCGTACCGCGGGTCCTGTTAGTGATAAAATGCACGCATTCAGTGTTTGTTCACGAATCCAAAGAATCGACACCACGCAAGATTTTTGAATAAAAATTTTACTTACATTTTACTAACAACTTATTTTGCACAAGATCATATACATGCAGTACACTGTATGGAAGAGGCCCCAAACGCCCCTGGGCAAAACGACTTTCGGTATCCACTTATATTTACCATGTTTGAGAAAGCCTTAATAAAACTAGTCGTGACATCATGAGGTCAGGCGAAAAAGTGTCAAAATAATAGATAGGAATGTAGGAAAACTGAAATTTTCGATATTTTGATGAAACATCTAACATTTCGGCGAGAAAACGTCCTAGTGGAACTATCCACAATGTACTCGCGTCTGCACGCACTGTCCATACCAGAATGCTGATGCGCCGACGTGGACATTGTTCCCAAGAGCTGCCGGCTAAAGGCGTTTTGCCTCGAGTTTTCCGGCAACGAAATATAACCACTTTTTGAAATGTGTGTATTATCAATATGATTGAGATTTTTCTAATTTTAATATGGCATCAGCTAGCTATATTGTTCAACTGTTGTGTGAGGTAGAAACACCCATGAAAATCGTTATAGCTAGGGCATAAAAACAGTCTATGCTTAGCTAGGGATTGCCCTTCCCCTCACATATTTGCTGATGCACTTTTGCTCATGATTCTCGGAAAGGCTTCGATATTAATGTGTCGTTCTCCGTTGTAGTGTTTTGGAATCGTGTCGTAGGAGTAGACGTTTGCAATCAGTACTTTTCGTGTTCGTTTTATTGACGCATTATGTATTATGGTAATATGTCGATTAATGCAGCACATATAAATGAAGTGAACATTAGGACATGTTTGCTCCTATCAATCTAACAGTTACACAAATGACTGTATCCAGGCTGAAAAACTCTCCTAAATATACAATTTCAATAAGTATTTTCTACTTGATGAACAAATTGTCGTCAACACTAATAAGTGTCGACGAAAAGCTTATAATAGTCAATAAAGTCACATGGCGGATAAGTACGATGGGCAGCATAAATATGAGAGTCGAACTCTTAGCATCTTCGATAGGAGACTCGAGACTCAGAGACTTGATAAGAGATTTCACGACAGAATTTGAAACCCTACCGACAGGTACGAGAAGGACGTGTGCATTTGATTTCCTCTGTCAACTTCATCGTCGTCCTCGATCTTGTTCTCGTCTTCGGTTGGCTATCGACAACGCGAGAGTTAGAATATCATCGACTACATAATCATGGAACTGGCTGGTTTTCGGACATTCTCAGACCAGGTAGTCTTTGGCCGGAAGGGTGTGTGCGCGGGGATGAGAAGAAGCAGTTGATTAAATCAATGTCACCATTTTCGGTGGCGGTAATAGTTTTCTGACGCGGATCGATTCGTGTCGCGTGGATTGCGATGTTACTAACTGATAGCAAATGATAGAACGATAATGGCGTATCATTACAGGATAAGTTGTGAAAGGATTCTTGCGCTCGAGGTGATTTTATGTTCTGAAAACTTACGAACTAACGACAATATGATTTGAATGTAGTACGAATGGTGCTAGTGTATTTTTAATGACAGAAGAAAAACGCTTCTTTTGCTCAATATAATCGATACAGCCAGAAGAAAAGGTTACCGCTTTTCTCAGAAACGTCCTTCAGGTAAGAATAATCGTTTAAACTCTTTCTGCTGCAAACGTTAAAGCCAGATTTGTACTCGAACATTGTTGTCTTTCGTAAGCATAAAATGGATAATTGTTTGAAACGTAATTTAAATCTCCATGGACAATGTTTGTTACCTATTCAAGGCTTAGTTTTAATGGCCCATTGACAATGGGAATAGTGAAATGCCTTTTATGTCTCTTTCAACCACATTATTAGTAGATAAAATTTAAAATACCAACAAATCATCCAGTTAATTGATAGTCTTTTCGTATAGTTACTTTACATCATGCATTAGTAACTACGGTTCAGAATTGTTTCCACGAATATAGTTAACCAGCTTTACGTTGCTCGTCAGCACTGTAACATTACATATAATTTGCATTGGATCGATTAGCCTATTTGACTGTTTTTGTTATAGTTTCAATGGATTTCATATTTCAAAGGGAAAGTCTCAAACTGCATGAACGACATAAGTCATCCACACTTTACGCTGCAGATTGTTCTGATTTATTTATTGCACCCGTTTTGCCAACCATCTAGTCTTGTCTTGAAGCTTGTCCTTTTCAAATTAATTTTCATTAGCATTTTCATAGTTTTTAACTGAAAGATATTCTACGATGACGCTACATGAATATGTGTTTTATGGGACAAGTAAAATGAATGTATTCTGATGTCGAAAATATCTCCTTCACGCCCACCTGAAAACATCCTTGACCGAACCGAAAATCGAACTTACCTTCTTCGAATTGCCTACCCTAGAAAGTGTTTTATTCCAGCTTTTATCATTGAATAAACCAATCGTAATCTCCTAACTACATAACCACAAGTTGCAAGTCACACAATTTCGTTAGTAGACTGCAATTAAGTAGACGTTTTTCATCTCTTGTACATCATAACATTGCCATAATCGCATATTTGTAAACACGTATTAACCCGTGATTAATCCATTGCTCTAGTGATTTTCCATGTTCACCTGTGAGGAAGTATTCTCACAAATTTTATCCTGATAGAATAACGGGTGATAAATTCGTGAGCGCGGCTTGGATAATTTAATTTTACTCCACATTTTTTCAAAAAAAACGAGTGAGATTTGAACGAAAACAAACACTTTGATAGAAAAGATGCTGGCAGCAAAACTCACAGCATCATCGAAAATAATAGGTTACGCGTGTTACTCTGTGGCTCATCTGGTCGAATCTTGGCTAAATACCAGATTCGCGCAACGTTTGTTTATTTTGATTCTAATTAGAAACTCTCATCACCTCATTACCATAAAGTCAACTGATCTGCCTTATCAGTGACTGACAATACAAAAGGCCGCCTTCTCGACAGAAGGTTTCTTAAAAGTAAAAAAGAAAGACCAAGCATTTGCAAGTTAGTTGTTGAACAGTTTTGAAAGAAAGCCTTTGGTACAAGAAAAGCGGCCAAATAGAAGAATCTGCCGAGAGTATCTACGCCGTCACTCACCGCCGACGAGGTTTCAGCCTCAGGATACGCCAGCGGCAAAAGCCAAGAATTTTAGTGATAAACCCGTCACCAGCACCATGTTAAAAGATTATTTTGCCAGCGTCTTACCGTCAGCAGCAGATTCAGTTTGCCGGTCATCGTAAAGCCAAGTGAAGCGTGTGTTAGCCATCGGTGTTAAGTGCCCGGTAATCGTCGGCAACGATTTCGCCAACAATCGGCCACGCCGAGAGACGACCACGCCTGCCAGTCGTCGCGCCGAGAAACGCCAAGCACGGTCACGCCGCCAGTCGTCGGCAACCGCCGAAATACCGCTGAACACGTGCCACGCCCGCCAGTCGTCGGCAATCGCCGAGATACCGTTAACACGTTCCACGCTCGCCAGTCGTCGCAACCCCGAGAATAGCTTAACACGTGTCTCCCGCCAGTCGTTGGCAATCGCCGAGATACCATTAATCACGTGTAGTGCCAGCCAACGTCGGCAATCGTCGATACCGCCAAGTAGTGTAGGTGTCCGCCGCCGTTGCCTATCGCCGAGACCTGCGAAACCGTGGCAGCTAGCCAGTTATCGCTATCGTCTGCTTCCGTCCACCATCGGACCAGCCGATCCGTCTGCCAACTCAAGCAAGAAGCGCCGGTCTGCAAGCACGGCATCCGCCGAGTTCAAGCCGAGCACAACCACGTCGGCGTTGGTCAGACCCGGTGAAACGAGTCCGCAGTTTCCTGCCAGGGCGCAGTCCGTCAGCCCAGTACCACCAGCATCGGGGGAGTACTCCGGCACGATCCAGCGAGCTACAGCGAACGCAGTTGACCCGGATATTTCAGTTTACGTTATTGTTCCGCTTCAGGAAGGATTGCAGTTGGTAAGGTTTAGATCTTTATCGTATCACGTTCCAGTTATTGAGAACTGCTATCCGAGGCCAAAATACCGTTACATAATTTTAAATGCTTAGAGTGCCTACTATAACCACTCTACTAAATAAACTGATTGAAAATAATCTGCACCATCTCTGTTGAGTTTATAGTACTGTAATCAACCGGATAAAATGGATGGGTGGAGATCCTGTGTTGCGTGAGTGATGAGAAATCCGAACCCAGAACATTTGCATTGATTTGTAAATCGTTTGTCAATTCTCCCCATCAACTCAATCATTTCCAGCTTATCACAGATATGTGTACTACTGCCAAGTAGTGTGTAACAGTGTATAACCGGTATGAATCACAGCTTTAGCAAGGACAGCAAAGTAAAACATCAATGCCAGTGGTTGGTAGTAGGGAAATATGTAAAAATGCGCCATCACTTTTTCTTGGTTGACACCTAAAATGTGTCTCAAAATCGTAAGAAGCAGACAAAAACATTTGAGAGAGAGAAGAGAGAGATCCTATTCCCAATCCTAATCGAGGAATTTCTGGAGGAACTTCGGAGAAATTTCTGGAGAACTTCGAGGAATTTCTGGAGGTTCGGAAATTCCTGGAGAACTCTGGACGAATTCCTGGAGGAACTTTTGGACGAATTCCGGAGGAACTCGGAGGAATTCCGGAGACTTCGGAGGAAGTCCTGGGAACTTCGGAGAAATTCCTGGAGGAACTTCCGAGGAAGTCCTGAGGAACTCCGGAGGAATTCCGGAGGATCTTCGGAGGAGTTCTGGAGGAACTTCGAGGAATTCATGGAGGAACTCCGAGGAATTCCTGGAGGAACTTGGAGGAATTCCTGAGGAACTTCGAGGAATTCGAGAACTCCGAAGGAATTCTAGAGAACTCCGGAGGAATTCCTGGAGGAACTCCGGAGGAATTCCTGAGGAATCTGAGGAATTCTGAGAACCTGAGAATTCCTGAGGAACTCGGAGGAATTCTGGAGGAACTCCGAGGACCTGAGGAACTTCGAGGAATTCCTGGAGGACTTCGGAGGAATTCCTGGAGGAACTCCGGAGGAACCTGAGGAACTTCGAGGAATTCCTGAAGAACTTCGGAGGAATTCTGAGGAACCTGGAGGAATTCCTGAACTTCGAGGAACTGGAACTCGGAAGAATTCCTGAGGAACTCCGGAGGAATTCCTGGAGATCTTCCGTAGAATTCTAGGAGAACTTCCGGGGAATTCCGGAGGAACTTCCGAGGAATTCTGGAGGAACTTCCGAGGAATTCCTGAGGAACTCGAGAATTCTGAGGAACTGGGAATTCCTGGAGAACTTCCGGAGGACTTGAGAACTGAGAATTCCAGGAACTGGGAATTCCTGGAGAACTCAATTCTGAGAACTTCCGGGAATTCTGAGGAACTCTGGGGAATTCCTGAGGAACTCTGGGGAATTCTGGAGGAACTTCCAGGAATTCTGGAGAACTTCTGGGAATTCCTGAGGAACTTCCGGAGGAATCTCGGAGGAACTCCGGAGGAATTCCTGAGGAACTCTGGAGGAATTCCTGGAGGAACTTCCGGAGGAATTTGATTCCGGGAATTCCTGAGGAACTCCGGAGGAATTCCTGGAGGAACTCGGAGGAATTCCTGGGAACTCGGAGGAATTCCTGAGGAACTTCCGGAGGAATTCCGAGAACTTCGAGGAATTCGGAGGAACTGAGGAATCTGAGGAGGAACCTGGAGGAATTCCTGAGGAACTTCCGAGAACTTTGAGAACTTCCGGAGGAATTCCTGGAGGAACTGGAGGAATTCCTGGAGGAATGGAACTCCTGAGGAACTTCCGAGGAATTCTGGAGGAATTCCGGAGGAATTCCTGAGGAACTTCCGGAGGAATTCGAGGAACTTCCGGAGGAATTCCTGGAGGAACTTCGGAGGAATTCCTGAAGAACTTGCGGAAGAATTCCAGCAGGAACTTCCGAGACCTGGAAGAACTTCCGGAGGAATTCCTGGAGGAACTCCGGAGGAACTTCCGAGGGAATTCCGGAATTCGAGAGAGAATTGGAATTCTGGAGGAATTCGGAGAATTCCTGAGGAACTTCCGAGGAACTGAGAACTCGGAGGAATTCCTGAGGAACTCGGAGGAATTCGGAGGAACTCGGAGGAATTCCTGGAGGAACTTCCGGAGGAATTCTGGAGGAACTTCCGAGGAATTCCTGGAGGAACTTCCGAGGAATTCCTGGAGGAACTTCCGAGGAATTCCTGGAGGAACTTCCGGAGGAATTCCTGGAGGAACTCCGGAGGAATTCCTGGAGGAACTTCCGGAGGAATTCCTGGAGAACCGGAGGAATTCCGGAGGAACTTCCGAGGGAATTCCTGAGGAACTTCCGGAGGAATTCCTGGAGGAACTTCCGGAGGAATTCCGGGGAACTTCCGGAGGAATTCCTGAGACTCCGGAGGAATTCCTGAGGAACTTCCGGAGGAATTCTGGAGGAATTCCGGAGGAATTCCTGGAGGAACTTCCGGAGGAATTCTGGAGGAACTTCGGAGAATTCCTGGAGAACCTGAGGAATTCCTGAGGAACTCCGGAGGAATTCTGAGGAACTCGGATGGAGGAACTTCCGGAGGAATTCCTGAGGAATTCCTGGAGGAACTTCCGAGGAATTCCTGGAGGAACTTCCGGAGGAATTCCTGGAGGAACTTCGGAGGAATTCCTGAGGAACTCTGGAGGAATTCCTGGAGGAACTTCCGGAGGAATTCTGAGGAACTTCGAGGAATTCTGAGGAACTCCGGAGGAATTCCTGGAACTTCCGGAGGAATTCCTGAGGAACTTCGAGGAATTCCTGAGAACTCCGGGAATTCCTGGAGGAACCTGGAGGAATTCCTGGAGGAACTTCCGAGGAATTCCTGAGGAACTCGGTACCTGGAGAACCTGAGGAATTCGAGGAACTCGGAGGTTGGCCGGAGGAATTCTGAGGAACTTCCGAGGAATTCCTGAGGAACTTCCGGAGGAATTCTGAGGAACTTTGAGGAATTCTGGAGGAACTTCGAGGAATTCCTGGAATTCCGGAGGAATCGAGAATCTCGGAGGAATTCCGAGGAACTCCGAGGAATTCCGAGAACTCGAGAATTCCTGGAGGAACTTCCGGAGGAATTCCGGAGGAACTTCCGAGGAATTGAGGAATTCCGGAGGAATTCGGAGGAACTTCCTGAGGAATTCCTGGAGGAGCAGTTTGGCAGTTTTGCAGTGTGTTTACTACAGCGCATGTAGGATAGGTGGTGATGGGGGTTGCTTTAACTTAACCATAGATAACATTTTTAAGAGTCCTTTCAAATTAAAAAGCCTATAGTCATACATAGATCCTTTTTATTCGGCATCCAAGAGATCAATTAAAACATTGAAAATGCTCTAACAAGAAACTCTTCCCGAATCAAGTTTTTGGCTAGTACCTGATCTCGAGTTGCAATCCTCGGTGTTGAACTTAATTAAAAATTAGAAAAACACTCAATAAAAAAATTTCCTATCCAGTAAAACATCGCTCTAAATGCTAAAATCTAAAGTAGTAGTAGGTAGAGGCAGTTTTGCCGGGATGCATATTACCCTCCATTTTGAAAAGAGATAATCAGTATCAAACTTACGAACAAACCGGCGATCTCAACCCATGTTGATCAGGGAGCAATAGGTGGGAAACGAAATTGACAGTGTTGAGATCATTTCGCACGTTTCCACGCCACAGTAAAGGTGACTTCTTGAACGAAGAATTAGCAAAACGAGAATCAATGCTGTGTGTGGTATTACACAGGCCAATACTTCCCACAGTCCGAAAGCAAGCTAGTTCCCAAACGTCCGCACTTGATGAGAGCGAAACAACAACAGTTGTTACTGTAAATATTATTTGTCGAGAATATCTTTTAAACAAATATTAAAATAAAATAAAACGCGTGGTTCAGCGCGTGGTCATTTCGGAGGAATGTTATTTTGTAAAAATATCAATCTGGGATATTTTCGAGATTTAAGGACTTCAGGGACATCTGACGAAAGAGCTTTCGTTGAATTGTAGGTACAATTAATCGCATGAACAAATGAATGAGGATTTTAATTTTGCCTCACGTCTAATATACCAATATATTGTTTAAATAAGCAACAAGCTTAGGTCAAGCAAAGAAAAATTCATATTATTGGTAGGCTACATTTCGATGAAGTAGTTAATGTAAATCTGCCTTGTGTTTTTCTTTCTGGAATGAGAAATAGTGTTTATTCTGTGCTCGGAAATATTATTATTATTATTATTATTATTGTCGTCTGTATTAAAGAGGTTTTCAGCCCTTGGCTGGCTCAACTCTAGTATCAGAACTCGTAAAAATAGCTCTAAGATCATACCGCTGCAACGCATTGCTCACCCTCTTCTTCTTCTTATTGGCATTACATCCCCACACTGGGATAGAGCCGCCTCGCAGCTTAATGTTCATTAAGCACTTCCACAGTTATTAAGTGCGAGGTTTCTTAGCCAGGTTACCATTTTTGCATTCGTAATATCATGAGGCTAACACGATGATACTTTTATGCCCAGGGACGTCGAGACAATTTCCAATCCGAAAATTGCCTAGACCGGCACCGGGAATCGAACCCAGCCTCCCTCAGCATGGTCTTGCTTTGTAGCCGCGCGTCTTACCGCACGGCTAAGGAGGGCCCCAATTGCCCCAAAGGCCCCAATTGCTCACCCTCACGTGGTGTATACAAGGAGCAAAGACATGAGCATGCTTTTTTTTTTGCACGAAAATGCCATCAATATAGTGGTTTAATTGGTTTAAATGACTTAATTCATCATTTTAATTTTAACAACATCAAGTATCAACAGCAATATCATGGTGAAAAAGAGCAGTTTTAAGGATCGCCGATCAATTTTCCGGCTCCAGACTATACACATAACACACAGATGGCGCGACTCTAATCGGCAGTGTTTCCCTCTTCCTCCTTGAACTAGTGAACCATCGAACGGAGCCAGGATTGTTTGCTATGAATACAAACATTAAATATTCCACACACATTACACATTATGGCGGTTCATTTACTCGGCAATGTTCGCTCTTCTTGTGGATCTCATTAAATATTGTTCTGTGTTCTGTCAATTGAATTGCGCTTTTCCCGGGAAATAATGGAGCGGCATGGTAGTTTTTCCACGCTATCTTCCCATCACTTTCCGTGAGCAGCCTGTCCAGCGCAGTTCTGTTGTTTGCTACCTCGTTTACAAGTGCACCGTCCCCGCCGCCCCCTGCCGACCAGTAGTTGCGCTACCTGGTGTTGGCTGGTAATCATATTTATGGTGTGCTTTCTATCGCTCGGTAAAGAGTCGTAGTCGGTCGCTGGTTGGCGTGTGTCTTCTGCGGATGGTCGCGGTCTGCCCGGTCGGTCCGTCGGTTACTTTACAAAGGATCGGATTGTTTTTCCCGCTTATCCGCCATCGTGTCGCATGTCTGTTACTGACGGTGACTTGGCGGGAACGAATGGTTTCTGTTTGTGTTCGCATGTGGGGTGTAGGTGTGTGTTTGTTAGTGAGTAATCATTGCCTTCGCCTTCATCGTCGACCTCGTCGTGCCCGGTTGTCAACTATTATTGGATAATACCCACGGTTGACGGAACTACAACAACTGGTTGATTAGTTTACAGTTTGAATCGTTACGATTCGCCTGGAAAATATGATGATTGTGTTGTGATGTGATTCGAAGAGCTGGAGTGTTGCATTCGCTAGAGGAAATACAACTGTCCGAGAGAGGTGCGGCGTAAATTGCGCCCCTCCCCACTAGTGGTGCGCGGAGAGGTGCCAGTGTTAATGTTGATTAAATTAGAACCACAAGGATCCATCGATACCAGTGTTAATAAATCAAAAGGTTAGACTAATAATAGTTCACAGTTTTAGCAGTTAAGTATACGACCTAAATGAACAATAAATTTCAAATAGTTTTCCAGATTCTACCATCAACTATTATAATTGAATCTCAGTTGTTTATAAAAAAATAATTGTTATATGTTTCATGTTGCAACAAATATTTGGAGGAAATTAGAACATGTTTCAATCAAATTTTGCAATATTTAATCGTTATGCAAAATTTTGCTTAAACGACAATGAGACTAGTGTGTTTCATTTGTGATTATTATTTATTATCATTTTCATCTGTCTGTGTGGTCTACATGAAAACTCAAAAACTAAAGGGTAAGTTGTTAAAATATTTGTTCAGCCGTTGACGAGATGCAGATGATTTCTTGTTGAAGCCAAATTAATCCGTTGAGGTTGCGGATCGTGGCGACAAAGCAACTGTTAACAGCAAAATTGCAGTTTTGTCTTTCTTCGGTACGAAAATATCTTCGTCGAAGCGATCGTGAGGGTGCATACAGTGCAACTTTTGTCAAAAATTCAAGCACGTTGTTCTCGGATAACAATAGCAGAGATTCAATGTATAGTAACACTTAACTAAAGCAAGTGATTTGCATTTATCTGCCGTAGGTATACACAACAATTCGCTAGTACACAGTCAAGCAAATATTATGAAGTGAAAAACATGCGCATATAATTAATGGTGGCCGCGGGTGATTTATTTGATTTTTTTTATGGACACGTCACGAAACCATCTATTCCCTTGATTTCCAATGCAGTGGAGAAGCCTCCTCTACTCCCTTGCGATCGTTTTCGATAAGACCGGTGGCATCCACAAAGTCCATGAGCATATGCTACCGTGTGATGATAGTGCCATTCCTCTGCATGGCAGATCTTTTAATCATGCCCTTGAGTGCTAATAAATTCGGGAGGGCATCACCATCTGCTTCAATCCATCTAAGGTCACAAAGGAGGTTGACACTTTGTCTGCAATCCGAATATTTGATTTCGAGCGATGTTACGAACAGTAGAACGATCGCGTGATCTCCAGAAATATTGTGTTCTGCATAGGTTGGTAATAACGTTAATCAGCGCGCGTTTTTTTCAAGTTAGGGGCCGTACACATATTACGTAAGCACTTATGGGGGGAGGGGAGGGGTCGGTCAATATATTACGCTCCATATGAATAAAAAAATATTTGTATGAAAAAAATCGTACATGGGGCGCAAGGATGTTAACGATCATATAGTAATTTGCGTTCGATCATTTAGTACTTTGTCAATAACACATTCCAGAAGCTGAATTTTAAATTATGTTGTATGGTGGACTTCTAGTGCGAAGGTTTTTCTTCAACTCTGCCTAGTGGTTCATTGTTTAAATTCCACTAGCAACGGAGTTATAGCTATAGTTTCAGTAACTTAAACTAAATGATAACAAAATCCAATCATTTAGTTTAAGTTACTGCAGCTAGCGCTCTAACTCCGTTATTAGTTGAATTCTAATAATGAACCATTAGGCAAAGTTGTAGAAAAACCTTCGCACTAGAAGTCCACCATACAACATATTTTGAAATTCAGCTTCTGGAATGTGTTATTGACAAACTACTAAATGATCGAACGCAAATTACTGAATGATCGTTAACATCCTAGCATGGGGGGAGGGTCGAAAAACCCAGAAAAATTGCTTACGTAATAAGTGTACGACCCCTTACGAACAGCATAACGAGCGTGTGCGTTCGGAGAAATAAATAAATAGTCGCTTACCAAGGCGACTTCCTATAGATTATCATTTAACCAAATATCCTTTTCCTGTGGCACTCACGGAGATGCAGAAGATTCCTCGGTCTCTTGTAGCAATGGGTGTTGGATTAATTTTCCTCCCTTAATCCTAAATTGACTATGAGGACGTGGCCGGCATCGTTATTGGTCTTAAATGATTGAAACTCTAAATCATGTACAATGAGAATGGTTTTCGAATCCCAGGAAGACTATTCATTTGGTGAGCTGTGCAAATTTGTTGTTTCTTGGCCAATCACGACTAGCAACTGTGATGCGTACGGTCATTCAAACTACGCCAAGCTAAACTAATCCGAATACTTGATTTCGAGCCTTTAAGCATTGCACGTATCAGTCTATTCGGTTTGGCCTAAAAACCATGTTGAGACATTATCTGCCGCCGCTCATTTCTTTTCACTGAATCCTGCACTGCTTTGACATCAATGATCAGATGGTTAGTCTGATAGTTGTACTTCCGGAATTCATCATGTTGATGATCGGTCCTCACGAAAAACTACTCAAGCGGTTTCAGTCTGTTAAACAGAATATGCGGAAGAATGATGTACGCCGAATTCAGAAGGGTGATCCGTTTGTATTCAGCAAACTCTAGTATGTGCCCTTTTTAAAAGATCAGGCAATGGGGTCATCCAACCAGCAGTTTTTATTCACCTCGTTTTGTTATCTTTCCAGATACGCATTTCGACCTCAACTGTGAGGCTATCATCAGTGTCTCGTTCGTTTCATGTACGAGACACTGATGACGGCCGCACAGTTGAGGTCGAAATACGTATCTGAAAAGATAATAAAACGTGGTGGAACTAAACGGAAAGTAATAAACTCGTCTTAGACAGCTGAAGACATTCCACTATAAGAGCTTTAATAATTTGGATTTTTTTTATCTGAACAAAGCAGTGAATCAGAGTTAAAACAACCACTTTGAAGATTGCTTGACAAAACAATGCTCACGTTGTTTAATGAAGCGATCGAAATAGATGTTTCAATCTTACAAGATCGTTCTTTTTATATTTTTAATGAATATTTTAACATTTTTTGGTAATAGATAAAAAAAAATAAATGTTCATCATGCCATGCCGTTTCATGTTTTATTCATAACTAGCAGACCCGACGAACTTCGTTTCTTCTAAAATTGATTTATTCTTTGATTAATTCTCGAGTTATGAAGAAATTTATGTTTCATGTGTATGGGAGCACCCCTTTTCAAAGGGGAGAGGGGTCTCGAACCATCTTAAGAACCTTCCCGCGCCCCAAAAACCTTTGCCTACAAATTTTCACGCCGATCAGCTCAGCAGTTTCGGAGTCCATAAGGTTCAGACAGACAAAAATTCATTTTTATGTATATAGAAGATATGTATGCATGGAATGACCAATGGCCATGCGTCTCCATTACTTCAAAATGTCTGTTGCAACAAGAAGTGCACTCCAAAAAATATGAAACTTACATGTGACGTAATTGGACGACCTTACTGTTGAGGTCGAAATACGCATCTGTCAAGATGCATTCAAGTGGTGGAATTAAATGGGATAGTACAAACTCGTCTTATGACAAGTGAAGACATTCCGCTAAAAAGCTCATAATAATTTTCTTTAAAAAAAATGTTCTAATTTTCAAGGTAATTTTTTGGGAATTACCAATTGAATTTCCTAAGCTTCCAATGCAAATAAATTCTGAATGTTCAAAGTAAATTCTTCTGAATACCCAAGAGAAATTCGTTTTAAGAGACAAGCCAGCCTCGGGAATGTTGCACGATTTTTGTTTGACAATTTAAGTTTTGTAGATACATGCCATTCATAGCAATGAATGTATCCTTCGCGAGTCGTTCGTATGGTGTGACAATATTCATGCCGCCTGTAAATATATCGCTATCTATTATGATGGTAGGGCAAAATGATTGTTCTGGACAGTCATAAGAACTATGATGCTTATAAAAAAGTAAAAAAAAAAAGATTTGTTTAGTTTGACTGCTTTGAGGCCGTAAACTCATTACGTAAACGCTTATGGGGGGTGGGATAAGAAATCAAAAATATAAACAAACAATTTCACATGGGGGAGAGAGAACAAACCCAAACAATAAATCGTCAAAAGAAAAGGTATTATGGCCACAAATATCAGAATAAATACTTCTTATATATCTAAGAGCAGCTCGGAATAAAAAACGTTTTTACAGGTTGGAAAAAAATCCTTTAAATAATTGAATATTTTAGATAATAAGGCTTTTATTCTTAATTTGTTTTTGATTATTTAATCTAAAAAAAAGATATTTGTAGAATGTTTTTGAACAAAATCTGGTAATATTAGTCGACCCGTAATGCTGGGTAGACACCTTTACGTGGTGTGTTACGGGGTAAGATCTATCACGGTTACATTGCCAGCTACAGGCAAATCCTGACCCAATGATTACCTTCCTCATTGTCCAAGATCGTGGTACTTATGAGGGTGTCGCTAAGTCAGTGACCTCTCGTTAAGTAAGTACTACATCAACACTTCCTTCCTCTCCTAGTTACGGTGAAGATGGGCGTGGCCAGGAGTAGTAATCCTCATGCTTTTGTTATTTTTATTTAAGGATCTTAAAAGTAAAACATGAGTATCCCTAGTGTCAAATCTACGAATAGCACCGAAATAATGCTTATGCTAATGCTAAAATCTGGTAATATTAGTGACATTTGCATAATCGTTTTTCGACGTGATTTCTAGTGAAATAATCCGACCTGTTCTGGCTTGTCGTATTTTGTTGTTTTCTTCAAACAAAAAAAAAAAAGAATTGGGCTGGTTTAGTCTTCTTCCACATGTCCAATGATAGATGTTAAGTGTTCAATCTGTGCGACCGGTGATTTTGTCCTTTTTTATAAAATGTTGTGGTAACAATTTAGTTGGAATATTTGCTCCATGAGTGCATTTTAGACCATTCTCCCCTGTACCAACCATATTTGCATTATTATGGCCTTTGAAAACGATGAAGTTTGAATCCCATATTGATATATTTGAAAAAATAAGAATAAATTTTAACCAGTTTTAGTTTGCTCAGAACCGGTTTCACGGATTTCTCTGCAACGGTCGTAGACCATAGAAATTCATATCTCAATCAACTCAGGAAAAACTCTAGTTTCTGTAAAAAATATAAAAAGAGCCAATATTTCACTTATATGAAAAACACAAGGTACCAAAAAGTAGCATTTTTGACATGCCCTCAAACAATTGACGAATTTCGCGCCAACCCTTCTATGGGGCTGGCAGCACCATCTCAGAATCGAATGAAACTTGGAGGGCATAAAGATATGGTATTTCTAAGCCACTCTGCATACTCAGTTATTCAAAAATTTTCAATAGTAACATTTGATGAGGGCCTAATGTTTTTTCATTGATTTTTTTTAAATCGATGTAACTCTAAAATGACAAGACCTACAAACAAGTGTTGTATGGCGGTTTGTCGTGAAATTTCCTGAAGTTTTTTGGAAAAATATCCAAAAAATAAGAAACTGATTTCTACACTGACAAAAATTAGTTTAAAAAATTAAAATCGATATTACAAAAAAACCTCATCTCATAAATCGTTGAAATTTTTTCTGCAGATAGGTATATCAATTATTTAATTATCTTTCTGGAAATAATCTTCCTGTGACATATTTAAGGGAAAAAAGTTTTTCTTGATTGAAAATTTATCAGCGTGTTTTATGCCTACAGCGCCAATTATAGGTTCAGCAGCCCAACATCAACCAACGACACATTTTGGACGTATAAAAATGTGTTTAGGAAGCAATTTAGCATAATCTTACACTAATGTGGACTAACATTTGAAAATGGTTTATATTTGCTTTGACTTTTGTATCGAAATAACTAAAAATCAATTGGGTTCACAAAAATATATTCATTATTTTTAAATATTTTTAATTGTAATTTATATTTAAATATTTTTAATTGTACCCAGTCATTGTTATTCTCAGTGTTTGTTTTATTGAATTAAATAACCGTTGAATTACCTGAAGATGTCGTACGGTGGATAATTTGAAAAAGTATTGTTTATTCTTTGCTGCTGACTACCCATTAGTACTTGTATGTAAAGTATATAGTTTAAAAAGTCTTGCTACGAAAAAACTGTTGTCAATGAGAATATATCAGTTTTGAAGTTTTATCACGTTTAATATTCAAAATGGATAAACCAAGTACCAATAAATTCCAAAAATAAATACGCACCAGCAATGTGAAGGAATACGTATTTGTAAATGTGTAAATGTGTTGGTGGCTCTAAAAAGACTTTTTCAAATTTTTTGATGGGCCGCCCTCTTATTCTGCTCTATTTGATGCCCTGATGCTCTGGACAAAATTTCAGCCAAATCGGTCAACGTTTGGGCGGTGCTAAACTCGTTGGAAGTTTATATGGAAAAATGTATGCAGAAACATCCAAAAACAGTAATTTTTAGTTGGACGATTGGGAATTTACGATCAAGAACAATGATACTCATTCAGTTCTTGAAGAATTAAATACAGAATGTTATGCTAAAAACCATGAGAAGATATTAGCATTTTACTGGAGTGTTGTAGGGGTGAATTTATTTCTTTTCAGAGGTAAAAGAAACGAAATTTGCTCAAACCCCACTTCAGAGAAATGCTAATAATATAGCCGGACAAACTCTAATCTTCTCGCGGTTTTCAGCATAACATTCTGTATTAAATTCTTCAAAATCTGAATGAGTATCATAGTTCTTCATTGTAAGTTGTGCCGTCCAACTGCAATTCACTGTTTTTGGATGTTTCTGCATACAATTTTGCACCGCCCAAACGTTGACAGATTTGGTTGAAATTTTGTCCAGAGCATCAGGGCATCAAATAGGACCGAATAAGAGGGCGGCCCATGAAGAGAAATGGAAAAAGTTTTTCCCATACTAATTTGAGCCACCCCAATGTGCGTTTATCTGTTTATCCGCTTCATCGTTTGGAATCAAAATGTTTATCTGATAAAAAAAAATCGACCACCAATTTTTTTTTTGCTAAACCAATTTTAATCTTTACATCCATTGATTTTTTTTACGGTGATCGAAACGCTCGTTTATGTTTCAGAATTTACAGTTTAGACGAATTTACAGTAGTCCATCAAACATCACAATTTTGTAAATCTGGTCATTTGTGTGTATCATTGATATAAGAAATCTAGTAAAATATACGCCCTTTTCAAATGTTGGTCCACATTAATATTCTTCTTCTTCTTATTAGCATTACATCCCCACATTGGGACAAAGCCGCCTCGCAGCTTAGTGTTCATTCAGCACTTCCACAGTTATGACCTGCGAGGTTTCTAAGCCAGGTTACCAGTTTTGCATTCGGCTAGCACGCATATCATGAGGCTATTTGCATATCATGAGGCTAGCACGATGAAGTCGAGACAATTTGCAATCCGAAAATTGCCAAGACCGGCACCGGGAATCGAACCCAGCCACCCTCAGCATGGTATTGCTTTGGAACCGCGCGTCTTACCGCACGGCTAAGGAGGGCCCCTTCGCCACATTAATGTTAGATTATGCTAAATTGCTTACTAAACACATTTTTATACGTCCAAAATGTGTTGTTGGTTGACCTGAACCTATAATTGGAGCTGTAGGCATAAAACACGCTGATAAATTTTCTCTCAATATGGACATGAAAAAAGTTTCCGTTAGAAAAACTTTTTTTTCCTTAAATATGTCACAGGAACATGATTCCCAGTATGAGTATCTGCAAAAAAAAATTCATCGATTTCGGAGATGAGTTTTTTCTTGTAATATAGATTTTAATTTTGAAAACTTTTTTTTTCAGTGTAGAACTCGGTTTTTTATTTTTTGGATATTTTTTCAAAAAACTTCTGGGAAATCCATACAACACTTTTTTGTGAATCTTGTCATTTTAGAGTTACATCGATTACAAAGAAAATCAATGAAAAAAATTAGGCCCTCATCAAATGTTACTCTTGACCATTTTTGAAAAACTAAGTATGCAGAGTGGCTTAGAAATACCATATCTTTATGCCCACCAAGTTTCATTCGATTCTGAGATGGTGCTGCCAACCGCTGGTCGAGTTGGCACGAAATTCGTCAATTCGGAATATCTCCGGTATCCGGCGGTCTGAACATGAATTAGATACAGTCTTCTGAAACTAGATGATAACCTCAGTTCAAACGTGACAGATCCAAAGAAATCGTTTTATTTTACAGAGTTATGGACATTTGAATTTTGAGAAAACTTTGCCTGTCCCGATTATTCTGTCCAACCCCTGTTGATGGATCAATCTTGCATAATCCTTCTTTTTATATTTTCAATTAATATTTATTTCTTCGTAACATACCAAAAAATTATAAATGTTCATCATGCCAGGCCTTTTCATGCTTTATTCATAACTAGCAGACCCGACGGACTTCGTTTCGCCTTTTATTCTTTGATTAGTTCTCGAGTAATGCAGAAATGTCTGGTACATTTGTATGGGTGCTCCCTATCCAGAAGGGGAAGGCGTTTTAAAATACCACAGAAAGCTATCTTCCCTTCCAAAAACTCCACATACCAGACTTGGTTCTATTTGCTTGATTGATTCTCGAGAGTTATGATGAAATTGGTGTTTCATTTGTATGGGAGCCCCCCTTTTCTAGGTAAAGAATCTTTCCCGGCCCCGAAAACCTCTGCAAACAAATTTTCACGCCGATCGGTTCAGAAGTTTCCGAGTCTATAAGGATCAGACAGACAGAAATTAATTTTTATGTATATAGATATATATGCATGGAATGACCAATGACCATGCGTCTCCATCACTTCAAAATGTCTTACGCAACAATAGGTGCATACCAAAAAAAAAATATGAGTCTTACATGTGACGTCTGCGAGTTGTGGCGCCTGCCTAGGATGTGGTGGGGTTTGACAGTGGGCCCTGTTAAACCTCTATAAAAAGCTGCATTAATCCGCAAGTAGGCTCCGCCAAAGCGACCGTGTGCCGCTCAAAGCGCACAAGCTCAAGTCCTGGTGTTAGGTGGGACGCTAAACAGCCCTGACACGACGGCCCTCCGACGAGACAGGTGGTTTGCGCAGGCCCAATAAGCCGCCTTTAAAAACAACTATTACGAACGACATAGAAGATAATACGACTCGATACAATCGGCAACGACCTAGGCGACGAATAAAGGATCACGATTGGAAGCTTGGAACATGGAACTGCAAGTCGCTAGGCTTCGCAGGTTGCGACAGGATAATCTACGATGAATTACATCCCCGCAACTTTGATGTCGTAGCGCTGCCGGAAATCTGCTGGACAGGACAGAAAGTGTGGAAAAGCGGGCATCGAGCGGCTACCTTCTACCAAAGCTGTGGCACCACCAACGAGCTGGGAACCGGCTTCATAGTGCTGGGAAAGATGCGCCAACGCGTGATTGGGTGGCAGCCGATCTGCGAAAGGATGTGCAAGCAGAGGATAACAGGCCGTTTCTTTAACTATATCATCATTAACGTGCACCGCACACACGAAGAGAGATCCGACGACGAGAAAGAAGCGTTCTATGCGCAGCTGGAGCAGACATACGATGGATGCCCACTGCGGGACGTCAAAATCGTAATCGGTGACATGAACGCTCAGGTAGGAAGGGAGGAAATGTATAGACCGGTCATCGGACCGGATAGTCTGCATACCGTATCGAACGACAACGGCCAACGATGCATAAACTTTGCAGCCTCTCGCGGAATGGTAGTCCGAAGCACTTTCTTCCCCCGCAAAAATATCCACAAGGCCACATGGAAATCACCTAATCAAGTAACAGAAAACCAAATCGACCACGTTCTAATCGACGGTAAATTCTTCTCCGACATCACGAACGTACGCACTTGCCGCAGTGCGAATATTGAATCCGACCACTACCTCGTTGCAGTATGCCTGCACTCAAAACTCTCGACGGTGATCAACACGCGTCGGAGCCGTCCGCCGCGGCTAAACATTGGGCGGCTACAAGACGGTAGGCTAGCCCAAGACTACGCGCAGCAGCTGGAAGTGGCACTCCCAACGAAAGAGCAGCTAGGCGCAGCATCTCTTGAAGATGGCGATCCGCCATTGGAAGCACCGCAACCGCTGCACTAGGCACGGTGGCTCCGGATCAGAGAAACGACTGGTATGACGGCGAATGTGAGCAGTTAGTTGAGGAGAAGAATGCAGCATGGGCGAGATTGCTGCAACACCGCACGAGGGCGAACGAGGCACGATACAAACGGGCGCGGAACAGACAAAACTCGATTTTCCGGAGGAAAAAGCGCCAGCAGGAAGATCGAGACCGTGAAGAGACGAAGGAACTGTACCGCGCTAATAACGCACGAAAGTTCTATGAGAAGTTGAACCGTTCACGTAAGGGCCACGTGCCACAGCCCGATATGTGTAAGGACATAAACGGGAACCTTCTTACAAACGAGCGTGAGGTGATCCAAAGGTGGCGGCAGCACTACGAAGAGCACCTGAATGGCGATGTGGCAGACGAAGATGGCGGTATGGTGATGGACCTGGGAGAACGCGCGCAGGACATAATCTTACCGGCTCCGAATCTCCAGAAAATCCAGGAGGAGATTGGCCGGCTGAAGAACAACAAAGCCCCTGGGGTTGACCAACTACCAGGAGAGCTATTTAAACACGGTGGTAAGGCACTGGCTAGAGCGCTCCACTGGGTCATTACCAAGATTTGGGAGGAGGAAGTTTTGCCGCAGGAGTGGATGGAGAGTGTCGTGTGTCCCATCTACAAAAAGGGCGATAAGCTGGATTGTAGCAACTACCGCGCAATCACATTGCTGAACGCCGCCTACAAGGTACTCTCCCAAATTTTATGCCGTCGACTAGCACCAACTGCAAGGGAGTTCGTGGGGCAGTACCAGGCGGGTTTTATGGGCGAACGCTCCACTACGGACCAGGTGTTCGCCATTCGCCAAGTACTGCAGAAATGCCGCGAATACAACGTGCCCACACATCATCTATTCATCGACTTCAAAGCCGCATATGATACAATCGATCGGGACCAGCTATGGCAGCTAATGCACGAAAACGGTTTTCCGGATAAACTGACACGGTTGATCAAAGCGACGATGGATCGGGTGATGTGCGTAGTTCGAGTTTCAGGGGCATTCCCGAGTCCCTTCGAAACCCACAGAGGGTTACGGCAAGGTGATGGTCTTTCGTGTCTGCTATTCAACATCGCTTTGGAAGGGGTAATACAAAGAGCAGGGATTAACACGAGTGGTACAATTTTCAATAAGTCCGTCCAGCTATTTGGCTTCGCCGACGACATAGATATTATGGCACGTAACTTTGAGAAGATGGAGGAAGCCTACATCAGACTGAAGAGGGAAGCTAAGCGGATCGGACTAGTCATCAGCACGTCGAAGACGAAGTACATAATAGGAAGAGGTTTAAGAGAAGACAATGTGAGCCACCCACCGCGAATTCGCATCAGTGGTGACGAAATCGAGGTGGTAGAAGAATTTGTGTACTTGGGCTCACTGGTGACTGCCGAAAATGATACCAGCAGAGAAATTCGGAGACGCATAGTGGCTGGAAATCGTACGTACTTTGGACTCCGCAAGACGCTCCGATCGAATAGAGTTCGCCGCCGTACCAAACTGACAATCTACAAAACGCTCATTATACCGGTAGTCCTCTACGAACACGAGACCTGGACGATGCTCGTGGAGGACCAACGCGCACTCGGAGTTTTCGAAAGGAAAGTGTTGCGTACTATCTATGGTGGGGTGCAGATGGCGGACGGTATGTGGAGGAGGCGAATGAACACGAGTTGCATCAGCTGTTGGGAGAACCATCCATCGTTCACACCGCGAAAATCGGACTGCGGTGGGCCGGGCACGTAGCCAGAATATCGGACAGTAACCCGGTGAAAATGGTTCTCGACAACGATCCGACGGGCACAAGAAGGCGAGGTGCGCAGCGGGCAAGGTGGATCGATCAGGTGGAAGATGACTTGCGGACCTTCCGTAGACTGCGTGGTTGGCGACGTGTAGCCATGGACCGAGCCGAATGGAGAAGACTATTATATACCGCACAGGCCACTTCGGCCGTAGTCTGAATAAATGAATAATAACATTGTGGATTGCTGAAAAATGTATGAAAAGATGTATGAAGATTGGAACGGGCCTGGGATTGAACCTACGATCTCTTGCCCTCATACGCAGAAGTGGTAGCCATGTGACCACCAAGCCCGTTGATTGCAATTAAAATGTATTTTGTGTAAACAAATGTTCAACAGATTATACTCTCAAAGTAATCCAGTCATAGTATCGATTAAGAACCAACAGACAGCGTATTTGTATCTGACAAACGTATTTGTTATCCTAATATATCAGAACTCATATTCTACAAGTACGTATCGATACTTCCATTTCGATATTTGGTGGTATCGATACTTTCATACGATACTACTTTGAAGTAAAAGTATCGATACCTTGCACAACGGAGAAAAAATTGTCCATAACGCGAATAAATTCAATATCTCGGTTCGGTACGGGCGGATTGCGCTAAAATTTTGACACAAATCGTAGAACATTCTGGGAAATCGTGCAAAGGTGTTTAAGTTCACTGCATGAAGCTGCAAGATTTCGTTTTACCCTAATGCCCCTTATTTGTTATGCTCTCCGGAAGACCGTGGCTTTTTGGGTAATAGTTAGAAAATAAAATAACATGCGGGGAAACGAGCAATTCGTGCGGTGGACAATACTCCACTCGATTCCTTGGAAAATTATAGATCTAGGCTCGTAATGTGAGGTTATTAGTAAGCAATTTGAGGAATATGAGAACGTAGGTGAAAATCGGCAAGATCTCGATTCCCAATATCGTGCAGTAGACAGAGCACACATAACACGATTTTTGGCAAAATTTAAGGTAAAATGTGTTTTGTTAATTATTTGTAACTCCGAACTAGACGATTTACTTAACAAATAAGGGGCATTGGGGTAGAACAAAATCGTGCAGCTTAACCACCTTTGCACGATTCCTCAGAAAGTTCTACGATTTGTGTCAAAATTTCAGCCCAATCCGCCATTCCGAACCATATTGAATTCTCGCTTAACTTTTCAAAAGTTAGTTCCTTTTGTAACATTTTTCATGAATTAATTTGAATAGCGCAATCAGCAGAACAACATGAAGGCTTTTGATTGTAGTATTCAAATTAATTCATGAAAAAAATGTTACTTAGGTCCTTTTGAAAAGTTAAGCGAGAATTTATTCGCGTTACGGACCTTTTTCCCCGTTGTGCCTTGGTAGTACTGTTTCATCCCTACCACGGGGCTCCAGAAGATACTGCGAATTCACGTCCGGTCCGAATGTATTATGTGCAGAACGCTGATAAGACCAGTGGACCACTAAGGACATGAGACTTGGGCCATGCTCGAGGAGGATTTGCAAGCACTTGGAGTATTCGTAAGACCTGCGCTTAGGTCCATTTTAGGTGGTGTGCAAGAGAACGGTGTATGGCGGCGAAGAATGAACCACGTTCACGGTCAATCGTATTTACCAGAAACTCTCGATTACGATAAGGAAGTGTATCCTCTGACAATTTAAAAATCCGCGTCAAGAAACTCGACAATAACTTACATTAAAAAACTGCGTAAATCCCGCAATCCGCATAAAAGAGACAAATCAGTGTACATTTGTAATGAAATTTTGGATTTGGGGAACATTACTATTCCAGAGAAATTTGTATGCATGTATTCAAAACGAAAAGATGTCCATAACCGAACCTTTTCCCCAGCATTTTGATTCGGTTACTTCAATTCGTTTTACAGTTACAGGAAGCTTTATACGAAGCATTTTTGACTATCCTTCCCAATTTCAACAATCGGTATTTACATAGAGGACGGCAAAAAGTGTCACGAAGCAACGAGGAAAACGATAGATGTAGGGCAGTTGGGTTGGTTTTTATGGCACGGCAGCGTCTGGTTGGGATCGGGAAGTAAAAATACACCGAGTGAGCTAGAGAAAGCGCACAGCACACCGGAAGAAAATTTAAATAATTGATCAGTGCGCTGTTTTTCCGTTGGTTGATGGGGGCACGGGGTGAAAATTTCTGTTCTACGAAATCGTCTTAGCGTACACATTTGTACATTAGGGTGGAGACGTTTTCTGCAGCACAGCTGTTAGAAATACGCTACTGAACAGCAAAACCATGTTGGAGGTGGGTGTTTTCTATTCCTGGTATAATTTAGATGATTTATAGTTTGACAGTTAGATATACATAAGTAGTAGAAATCATAAAGTCTATAAACATAATGAAAAACTATCTAACGTTATCATGCTGTTGACAGTTCAAGAGTCCTGATATTAAACTAAAAACATTCATGATTTTCCGCATACATGGAATTAAACGCAGAACTCAATAATCTATTTATTATAGCTATTTAAACCAATTACATATTTCATTTAACTCAATACAACCTGCAGTATGCAACTAAGTGCTATCAAATTGCAATCTCTTAAAAATCGAAATAGGATAAGCATAAGAGTGGAACAGCCACTCATCTTCGTTAATCTTTTTGCTAGTAAAAACGTTTTACTCTCGGTATAGTTAGATATTGAACGTATCCTGAGATATGAGATGATAAGATTTTTATTTATCTATTTTCAAGCAGTTTTAACTGTGCTGTGAATAGAACGTTTTAGAATGTTCAGCAACATTTATAGAAAACAGCCACAGTCTGATAAGCAGATCGAAACGCATCAAAATATTAATCATTTGATTTACCCTCTGCTTCACCCCTAATGTATGAGTACATGCCAACATTTGCTGGTTCTCACGATATGTCCTTTCCGCATTTCGTAGAGCTGATAGATAGATGAGGCATTTTGGTCAGCGGCTAAAGGCGAGTCCGACTAACACCGTGTAGATAGATAACCAGACAGCGTTGTTGACCATCCTACGTTGGCCCCATTAATGACGTCATAGTTCGGGTATTGATCGGAATCGGTCATGTGTTGAACTTTCTGTATGGGAGAGGATAGTTTAAAGTACGCTTGGAGGTCTTTCCAAATATAATGTCCAATAAAGAATTATTTCAACATGTAGAGAATAAGTGCTTCTATTCTAAATAAACTGTAGAAAATATGCTGATTTATTATCCTGATTGTTTGTCTGAAAAAACGGCTAGAAGAAGTTGGAACGGTGTCTTTTGAATTAGGGTCGACTACTGATATTTCAACTGGTACTCAAGACCATACTCCCCTGCACAAAACAGCCGATGCAAGAAGGTTTTCGTTGTTGTGGTCAGGTGTTTGCTACCAGAGGGATATGGGAAAGTTTTACTTGTTTCTTGGAGTCGTCCATTGGTTGCTTCGGTCAGCCATAAAAAAGAACATGAATAAATTCTCTCATGTCGTAGCAAAAAATGCGCCAAAATGGTTTCAAACTATGTGTATAGAATGGTGTAAATTTCCCCCTCATGCATTATTGAGTTTGATTGGGTATGACCTTCACATTAGACTTGGTGTCATGGTTGATTTACGTCCTTTTAGATTTTGCTTCGATAAGGGAAAAAGTTTGGGTTTGCTCATACCTGTTTGACTTTGTTTGATGTAAACAACAATAGCTACATTTTATTAGTTTATGATTTTTTACCTGAAGTTAGGAAAGCTGCATGGACAATTTTATATATAATCAAAATCCAACCCTAATCGAATCCAATAACTAATACTGAATTGCCCTGTGGCATTAGTAGAAGTTCTCTGCATCAATTTTGATAGATCCATGACCATTCGGCGTCAGCCATGCAAGCTGGCATGGTTGTTCTGCAAATTGTCTTCTATGAAGTGATCTAGCGACCTGTACTATGTACAAAATGAAGCCCTTGTGGCTATCCTTGTTTCCCCGTTTCGATTGGCACCCTCCAAATCAATGTTGACTATCAAGCACGAAAGATCTTTACTTTGTGTGTTAACCCATTCCGAGAAATTAGTAGAAGTCAATGTCAACCGGAATCCCCGAATAGCCCAGATAGCCATTAGGTGACGGCAGCCGGATATGTAAAAAATAATGGTTACGGTTATTCAGGAACATTTCTCGCTTAACTTTTTAAAATGACCTAAGATTTTTTTTATGAATTAATTTGAATAATGCAACCAACAGACCAATATGCAAGCTTTTGATTGCAGTACTCACATTAATTAATGAAAAATATGTTACTTAGGTCCTTTGTAAAGTTAAGCGAGATTTCTTTGAGTCCTGTTCAGGTACTAGATTGTAAATAAATGCAGTCTCCTCTAATGTTTCTTCTGTTTGGCTTACCTTGGATTCACACTGCCTAATTATGAAGTATTGGGGAACTTTGGAAGCATTTGGATGACAGCGAAGGCCCACCACAATCTCTCCAAGCTTGTCCGAAAAACAAACAGCGGATAATCCATCAGTAGCTCAATTTAGTAGCATTGCCGATGAATATACACTAATGTGACCAGCCGTCCCGGATTGTGCGGGACAGTCTACCTGTCCCGCATTGCCAGGTGTCCCGGAAAACGTCACGTATTCCATGATAAATCCATAAAGATTGGGAAATCTATGGAATCATTAGGTAATGGGAAGTGTAGAAAATCTGACCGAACTATTCAGGAGAAAAAGAAAGAACTTAAGTAATCTAGATGGTTTACTGAATTTAGAGAAAAAAAAAGTTTTGAATGTTGAGAGGATTTTAATAATTTCTGTAATTTTCAATGGGGCCAACGGAATAATTCATTTTTCGTGTCGAAATCTCTTCACTCCCGCTACTAAAAACTAGACTGGGATAAAATTCGTGGACAAGATGACAAGGCTATCTTAACTGTTCAAGATCCTATTTATAAAGTGTACTTCCAATAAATATTTAAAAACATATATGGGACCTTTGCCCGAAAACCATTCGTCCGAATGCCACTTGGCCGAAAAGGTCATTTGGCAGAACAGGTCGTTTGGTCGAACAGATCATTTGGCCAAACAGGTTATTTTGTTACCGTTTGTAACAATAAGACTGTTAAATCAAGTTATTTTTGTTATCCATGCATTATAACTAACTTACTGTAATTGAAAATTCAAAATATTTAAATGCCGTAAAACATACCCCTAGATATTAGTTAAGCACACATTACACTCCAAGAATAGGAAAAGCCTATTGGATGAATTTTAGTTCAGTGGAGATGAGGTAGATTTGGTTTCTACGGTCGCATGGAAAGTTCAGCTGAGGGACTAACGAATATTGGACAGAAGAAAGCTCTCTGTTCTTATTAGACCTTCATCGATATCAGACGTATTTAAAATTGATCGTTAGAATCGTTAGAAATATTGCTAGTAGAAGTGAATGCTAATTACCATAGAGAGTTGGTGGAGCTTTTGGTTAGATCCTGGATCAGGTATGAGAAAGAGAAAATCTTTTAGAATTCCATGTGTTAAAAATTGTATGTCCAACTAGGACCCGTTTTTAAAAACCCGCTAAGATGTCTGTTGGATCCCGAACACCGAACACCGAACAAACCACGGTGATTTGTCCAGTATCTCCCGAACTGACCTTGACCCCGTATTACGCCAGCGAAGTCATCTCAAATAAGCATCGGGTACCCATAGGTTAGTCATCCGGCCGGACTGGTATTGTAAAAAGACCACAACACGATACACACACCCACACAGCATTGTTAAATTTAGGGCAATATATGTTGAAATTGTTGAACACTAGCTTTTGATTTACTCCCACAAATCCGAGATCTTATTAGCGAAGTAGAAATCAATTCAGCCGACCTTGAGACCAATAGGGAACTCCAGATCGAGCTAGCCTAAAAAGAGGTCGTTGAAGCACCCAGCCTCACACGGCAGGCCGTTGCTTAGCCAAGCTTGCCGAGGCCTTTGTCCTGGCAGTCCACGTGCTGCCCATCCTAGCAATTACAATTGAGCCGAACAGGTCATTTGACGAACAGGTCATTTGGCCGAACCGGTAATTTGGCCGAAAAGGTCATTTGGCCGAGCAGGTCATTTGTCCGAATAAGTCATTTGGTCGAATATGTCATTTGACGTCTCACTTCTCAATCATCATGTCTCACTTCTCACTGCTAAGAGAGACAACTCTCTTCTTTCTTCGCTCTTATAAGTGATAAGTGAGATATGTGGAGTGAGAAGTAAGAATTAAGACGTCTCGCTACTCACTTCTTGCTCCTCATTTCTTACTTCTCATTTCTCACTGTGAATAGTAGCACAAAATAGTAAAAAGGACAAAGTGAATAGTGAGACATCAGAAATTAATAGTGTGAGGTGAGAAGTAAAACGTACCACTTTTCACTTCTCATTAAAAAAAATCACTTCTTACTTCTCACTATGGAAAGTGAGAAGTGCAAAGTGAGAGGTGAGACGTCTCACTTCTTACTTCGCACTATTTATTTTTCACAGTGAGAAGTGAGAAACGATTAGAGATATCTCACTTCTCACTGTGAAAAGTGAGTAGTGTGAAATGAGAAAAGAGATTTCTCACTTCTCATTCCTCACTTTTCAAAATGAGAAGATAGTAGTGAGAATTGATTAGCGAGAATTGAGAAGTGAGTCGTCTCACTTCTCACTGTGAAAGTGAGTAGTGCGAATTGAGAAGTGAAAATGAGAAAAGAGACGTTTCACTTTCCACTTCTCACTTGTCAAAGTGAGAAGTGAGCAATGATTAGTGAGAAGTTAGAAGTGAGACATTTCACTTCTCATTTCTCACTAATAGTGTTTTACTTCTCTCTTCTCACTGTAAAAAGTGAGTAGTGCGAAGTGAGAAGTGATACGTCTGAAAAAAAAGTGAAAAAAAGAAACATCTCACTTTTTACAGTGAGAAGTTAGAAGTGAAAATTATTGGTTAGAAGTTTGAAGCAAGACGTCTCAATTCTTCCTTCTTGCTAATTATTTCTCATTTTTCACTGTGAAAAGTGGGGAAGAGCGAATTAAAAAGGGACCCGCCTCTCTTTTCACTCGTCATTTCTAACTCCCTATTCCTCACTTACGCTGTTAGAAGTAAGAAATGATGATTGAGATTGGGCCAAATAACATATTCGGCCGAATGGCCTATTTGGCCAAATGACATATTCGGCCGAATGGCTTCTTTGGCCAATTGACCCGTTTGGACAAATGACATTCGGCCAGATACGTTTTGGCCCAAAGGTTTGTTCGGCCTAGTGGCATTCGGCCAAATGGTTTTCGGCCGAATGTGTTTCGGCCAAACAACTCTTCCCCCAATCTAATAAACATAGAGTTCTATTTTGTATGTGAAATCAATTTTGGTAAAAAAATGTAATGTAAAGCTAGTAGTAATGATTTTTTTGCCATTTCTTCATTACATTAAAATATTAAAAAAAAATCTGGAAATGAGTAGAACAGAGGCGGTGGAAAAGCACAACAAGTGGCTATTTAAGTGATAGTTATAATTATAGGTCTCCCAAAGCTCCAAACATTTCAGCATACAACCAATAGTAAAATAAAATGTTTAAGTACTAGCTCGTTTTATGACAGGTAAAGGCATTCAATTAGATAAAGCTAAAAAATAGTTTTTCATTTAGAGGCTGTTCGCAGCCATCCGTCTGCTTCCGTTTGATTTTGAAAACTGCTGTCAACTTTTTTTCTTCTCATCGCTTTTATTGGCAGCGGTTGCTTCGATAGATATTTGAAACACCTAGCAACACGTCCAATCATCATAACAACGTTGTGTGTGCCAACACTGACGAGAAAAAAGCGCGCATTCGTCATCGACGCGGGGTTGGGCGCTTTGAGTTAGTTATAATGGGCCAAACACAATTGATACGTTTGCGTGCGTTTTGACAGTTTTCCCATGGAAAAACTGTCAAAACGCACGCAAACGTACCAATTGTGTTTGGCCCATAAGAAGACTTCTGTCGCGGTAACACCTTGAAAGGTTTCATGTATAATTTAAGGATGAAATAAAGTCTGTTCAATGTTTAAATAAAACACGATTATTGTTGCGGAAAGAATACAGTCCATATTTATTTTTAAACCGGGCAAGTTAAGGCCGGAACATATTGGTCCTACGGAACCGGATGAGATCCGGAGTGCGATCGCATGAAGAATGAACAGTTCAGTAGTGGAAAAATAATGTGTGTGGCACCGTGAGTGCGAAGAGGACGGAAGTAAAGAAAGAAAACTAGTGCGAGGTACAGTGAGTGCGTGCCGCCATTTTTGTTGGGTAGGTTTCAAAGAGCTGGAGCCCCTTGGAAGTAGTCCCGCTTCTTCACCCATCTGGACGGATAGTAGTCCCGCTGCTGATCCGTCGATCCCATGTGGCGCGTTCTACTTACACACCCGGACACTGAAAACGACGTCAAAGCGGAACTGCAATCTCCTATGTCCACACCGAAGAGTGCAAAAGGAGGAAAAATGGCGGAGCTTAAAGCGCTGATTGCCAAACGTGGTGCAGTGAAAAACAAAATGGCGAGAATTAACACTGCAATCGTCGCAGTTGAAGATCCACTTGCCATGTCTATGGCGCAGCTACGCGTCCATTCGAGAAACGTAGAAAAATACTACAGTGAGTATAATGACGTACATGATGTAGTTATGCAAGCTGTACACGAAAACCAGAAAGAGGCTCAGGAAGCAAAGCTGATCGAGTTTGAAGACCTTTATAACGAAGTGCAAGTTGCTATCGAAACTTTAATGGAAGCTCATACACATCGTTAGCGAGCAGTATTCCCAACAGATGTGCAGCAGAACGGTCAAACGCAGATCGTCATCCACTAGCAGGCTCTTCGTGCACCGTTACCAACATTCGACGGGCGATACGAGAACTGGCCCAGGTTCAAGTCGATGTTCCACGACTTAATGCGGAATTCTCCGGACTCGGATGCAGTAAAGCTGTATCATCTGGACAAGTCGCTGGTGGGAAGCGCGGCTGGAATCATCGATGCAAAAACGATACAGGACAATAACTATCAGCAAGCCTGGCAAATCTTGGAACAACGGTATGAGAACAAGCGGTTGATTATCGATGTCCATGTACAAGGTGTGCTACAGATGAAGAAGGTGACTAAGAAGTCATCCAAGGAGCTACGTTGTTTAATAGATGAGTGCTCAAGACACGTAGAGAATTTAAAGTTTCATGGTCAACCACTCCAAGGAGTTTCAGAGCTCATCGTTATTCATATCCTTTCGGCCGCACTCGACCAAGAAACAAGGGAGCTGTGGGAAGCTACGATCGAACATGGAGAACTACCCACTTATGACGATACCATTGAATTCCTACGAAAACGTTGTCTCATATTGGAGCGATGGGAGTCGATCATACCAGCGATGCCTGCATCCAAGCAAGTGCCTGCTAAGCCAGCAGCATCGGGCAAGGGCTCAAATATCTCTGTAGCAGTGACCACATCCAACGAGATCATCTGTGAATTGTGTAACGGGGACCATCCAAATTTCAAGTGCAATGCATTCAAAAACATGACCATTGTTCAACGGCTGGCAAAGGCTCGAGATGCCAAAGTTTGTTTGAACTATTTGCGCAAGGGCCATATGATTCGAACGTGTCCATCGCAGCGTTTGTGTGCGAAATGCAACAAGAAACACCGTAGTATGCTTTACCAATATCAACCAGAAGACGCTGTACAACTGGTGCCGAAAGAAAAACCTACGGTTTGCTTGGAAGTTGTTGGCAACGTGGAAGCAGATCAACAGGAAAATGGAAGTGTATCGGTGACTACATCTTGTCTCGGTGGAGAAATTATTCGGGCTCCTAAACAGGTACTTCTTCAAACGGCAGTGATAGATGTTTTTGATGCACGAGGTCGTCCTCATCCTTGCCGTGCCCTATTGGATTCCGGGTCACAGGCACACATCTTGTCACAGGCGATGGCCCGAAAGCTCGGGATGCCAATTCTGAAATGCAACATAACTGTTATTGGTGCGAATGCAATGAAGACGCATGTAAATAAGAGGATGAACGTTAATTTCTCGTCAATATACTGCGATTTCCAAGATAGCATCGCATGCTTGATCTCCGATCGACCAACAGGAAACGTTCCGTCTGCAGAGATTAACGTGTCGTCGTGGAATATACCTTCTGGAATCAAGTTGGCGGATCCGGATTTCTTTCAACCACATGAAATTGAATTGGTGCTAGCTTCGGATTTCGTCTGGAATATGCTTCGTTCTGGTAAGGTAGTATTAACCAATGGTACTGCATCACTACGAGAAACTGATCTGGGCTGGATCATCACAGGTACATACGACCTGTACCAACAAGTGAGTGGCACTATGTTGTTCTCTAATGTGGCTGTCCAAGACCAATTGGCGGAACAAATAGAAAGATTTTGGTTGGTTGAAGAAGTGGCTGAGTCGTCTTCTTATAATACCGAAGAGCAAGCAGTTGAAGAGCATTTCTTGCAAACATATCGACGGGATGAATCTGGCCGATTTGTGGTTCAGATGCCATTTCGGGAGGAAGTTGAGGAACTTGAAGACAACCGAAGTCTTTGCCTTAGAAAGGAAACTGTCACTGAAACTGATTCTTTGCCTTAGAAAGGAAACTGTCACGGAATACTGAGCTGCGTGATGAGTATCTTGCGTTCATGAGAGAGTACGAATTACTTGGTCACTGCAAAGAAATCAAGGAAGAAGACGATGTTTTCGAAGTACACCCAGGTTTTTTTTTACACGGTTTGGTTTTAGTCGTTTAAGACCTTCAGCATCAATGAAACAATGAGTTAACCCCACGAAAAAATTCACAAAAAATCAAAGAAAATTCAGAGTGTATTTGAAAAGCTGTGAAAATTCAGGTTACCCGAGAAATTAATGAATTCCAACCGTGTAAAAAAAACCTGGGTGTACCACGGTACTACTTACCTCACCATGCGGTTTTCAAATTGGCCAGCTCTTCAACAAAGTTAAGAGTAGTGTTTGACGCAAGTGCTAAGGCATCCAAATACAGGCCCAACTGTGCAAAACGATATATTTTCCGTGAATCTTCGTTTCCGACAACATGTATTTGGTTTCTCCGGTGACGTAACAAAAATGTACCGGCAAATTTTGATCGATAGTTTTCCCACCAGATTTTTTAGGATTTTCTGGAGGGAGGATGCGCCGAAGCTTCTCACTGTGACATATGGAACGGCAGCTGCACCGTTTCTTGCGACAAGATGTTTGGTACAGTTGGCAAATGAGGAGGAACATCGCTTTCCGATTGCATTGAAAATGGTTTTAAAAGATGTGTACGTGGATGACATGCTATCCGGAGCGGACACAGAAGAGGAAGCAAAACAGCGTTTATTGGAAGTGAAACAGTTGCTGTCCGCCGGGGGATTTCCAATACGAAAGTGGAGCTCGAATTCGACACTAGTGCTTGAAAGTGTACCTGAAGAAGAACAAGAAAAATTAGTGAATATTGGTGATAGTGGACTAAATGAAGGAATAAAGGCGCTTGGAGTGTTCTGGGACACTAACAATGATTTGTTCCTGTTTGAGAATTGGTTGGAAGAGTCCGACGAATTTATAACCAAGCGGTATGTGCTGTCGGAGATCTCAAAATTGTACTATCCATTGGGATTAGTGCAACCAGTGATAGTTTGTGCTAAGATTATAATGCAAAGGTTGTGGTCTTCGAAGATGAACTGGGATGATGAATTTGAAGGTGAACTTCGAAACGAGTGGGTAATTTTTCGCAAATCGTTGACCAAGTTGAATCAGATCCAAGTACCAAGATATTTCAAGCTACCTTTCGTCGTTCGATATGAAATACATGGGTTCTCGGATGCATCGTTTGCTGCTTATGGTGCTTGCGTATATCTTCGAGGTGTACAAACTGACGGCACAGCATTGCTACGTCTCATGTGTGCCAAATCAAGAGTGGTACCCTTGAAGTCAACTACCATACCAAGACTAGAGCTGCTAGCTGCTTTGCTATTGGCCCAACTTGTAGTGAAAGTTATCGCAGCATTGGAAATCAACCATTCAGGAGTTTCGTTGTGGAGTGACAGTCAAATTGTACTGGCGTGGATGAAGAAGCCACTCGATGCTTTGGAAGTTTTCGTTCGGAATCGCGTGGCGGAGATCAACAGGCTTACCAGTAGTTTCGTGTGGAGGTACGTACACCCAAAACAATTCTGTGTGACATTCTTTGTATTAAGCATTTTGTATCAAATCTCGCATTCAAGCCGATCAGAGAATGTCATACTTGTTAATACAGCTCATTGCATTAAGTCGGTTTATTTGGTTTCGATCAATACATCCAAACGAATCTCGTTGGCTCCTCCTAGAACAAGTATATGAATCGTGTACAGCAATATGACTTTAACCCACACAGTCTTCCTGATTGCATTTAGCTTGATAACGGAAAAGGACACAAATATGCATGATGCTTATTCCTCGTATCATTCATTGCTATCCCTGTTACCCTTCCACTTGTCATATCCGCATAGCATGAAACGTGGATTATGATTGCCTTTGGGCACGTCATTCCTCATCTGGTAAATAGTCCAGATGGTTAGCGCGCCAGTCAAGATGTGCTAAGGGTGGAGGTCCGGTTCGATTCCCATCTATGACCGAATTTTTTGTATGGTTGCTGAGGTTGTCGAAATATACAGCATTGCACTCCTCGATGGGGAGTGTAAAATTAGATTCAATGTAGACACTAACACATAACCCGTTCTTATTTTCTCGTGGCCGGAGACCTAATGCAAGGGCCTGCCGTTTACTTAATACAATCTGAGCATATGTCGCAAATTATGGCAAACTGTACACGAAACTAATGCGAGATTGCAATAAAATGTTGCAATCTCTGGTTGGGTGTATATACTCGGCAAAATCCAGCAGATATTGTTTCCCGGGGTCAGATGCCAGAAGCGTTGAGCAAAAACGTCTTCTTCTTCTTCTTCTTCTTCTTGGCATTACATCCCCACACTGGGACAGAGCCGCCTCGCAGCTTAGTGTTCATTAAGGTGATTATACAATCAAGCCATGTGGTGAATTTCAAATTCACCACACGGTTTTCTACTCCTATTATCAACAGTTCAAATCTAGTGTAATAATTTTCGTACAATGCTGAAATTAAATTCGATTGTTAAGCATGAGTAAGCAAACGATCTACGGATGTTTCATCCCCATGGCCGTTGTGGTTCTCTCAATTTGTGCTCTTGAAAAACCACTAAAAAACACGTGGTTTCCAAGATGGCCGATTTGTGGCTTTGTTGTATAACCACCTTAAGCACTTCCACAGTTATTAACTGCGAGGTTTCTAAGCCAGGTTACCATTTCTGCATTTGTATATCATGAGGCTAGCACGATGCCCAGGGAAGTCGAGACAATTTCCAATCCGAAAATTACCTAGACCGGCACCGGGAATCGAACCCAGCCACCCTCAGCATGGTCTTGCTTTGTAGCCGCGCGTCTTACCGCACGGCTAAGGAGGGCCCCTTGAGCAAAAACGTACTTTGGTGGAATGGGCTGGACTTCTTGGGTAGAGAGGAATATTGTGATCCTGATCCTGGTCCATTGCTAGAGTCGAATCTTCGAGAGTTGCGAGTGACAACGGTCATCATAAAAAGGCGTAACTCGATAGCTCTTCCAAAATCCACCACTGCAACATATTTGAGTGTTTCTGAAATGCAAGCTGCGTTGAAATGCATTGTTAAGGCGATTCAAAGGGTGGAATTACCTGAAGAAATTCGAAACATCGAAAATGGAGCAGTTCCTCATCGATTGGCAAATCTTAGCTCCTTCCTTGATAAGGATCAGTTGCTAAGGGTAGGAGGTCGCTTGCAAAAGTCGAACCTACCGTTCGAGGCAAAACATCAGCTTCTTTTGCCAAGTCACCCAATAACCGAAATGATTATCAGAACGCTTCATACCGAGAACATGCACATTGGACCTTCAGGATTGCTAGCAATTGTTCGACAGAGGTTCTGGCCCTTGAAAGGTATTTCCTCAATCCGAAAGATTACACGCAGATGTGTTCCATGTTTCCGGACACAGCCTAAAGGTCTCCAACAACTTATGGGTAGCCTTCCTGAGCGCGTTAACGTAGCAGCAGCATTTGAATATACGGGTGTTGACTACGCTGGTCCCGTAACTGTAAAGCAAGGGAAATATCGTCCGAAGGTTGTAAAGTGCTACATCGCTGTTTTGTGTGCATGACGACGAAAATTTGCATCTTGAATTAGTGTCGGATCTTATCACCGCTGCGTTCATTGCTGCACTGGAGCGCTTCATCAATCGTCGTGGTTCAGTGCTTTACTAACTTTGTTGGGGCTTCAAATGAACTTCATCAGATTTATAAGAATCTTCAAACGAAGCCCACCGCCGAGCAGTCAACGATTTCTTGTTAGCTAGAGATAGAATGGCATTTCATCCTCCCAGAGCCCCAAACTTTGGAGGTCTATGGGAGGCGGGGTGAAAAGTGTCAAAACGCACCTGAAGAGAACATTACAAAACGCAACTCTAACCTTTGAAGAGTACTGTACAGTTCTTACCCATGTTGAGGCTATATTGAACTCTAGGCCCGTGTTCAGCGTCTCCGATAGTCCGGATGAGCCTCTTCCGATTACACCGGCGCATCTGCAGATTGGAAGACCATTGGTTCCCCATACTTAAACCATCTTGTGAAGACATCTCGGACAATCGCCTTTCCGTTGGCGGTATCTTGACAAACTACGTGAGCACTTCTGGGGACGCTGGTCTCGAGAATACTTGACGTCTCTTCAGTTACGAGGGAAATGGACTGCAGCATCACCAAGTGTAAAACCCGGAACGATGGTGCTCTTGATAGAAGACAACCTCCCACCACATGTGTGGAGGTTGGGAATCGTATCTACTACATACCCAGGAGGAGATTCACTGGTTCGTGTTGTTGATGTGAAGACTTCAAGTGGAACATTTCGGCGTTCCATCAGTAAGCTGGCTCCACTTCCGACAGAAGATAACTTCAGCTTCGCAGCCGCGGGGCAGGATGTTCGCAGCCATCCGTCTGCTTCCGTTTGACTTTGAAAACTGCTGTCAACTTTTTTTCTTCTCATCGCTTTTATTGGCAGCGGTTGCTTCGATAGATATTTGGAACACCTAGCAACACGTCCAATCATCATAACAACGTTGGCAACGCATGGCAGTGAGAAGAGTGTGCCAACACTGACGAGAAAAAAGCGCGCATTCGTCATCGACGCGGGGTTGGGCGCTTTGAGTTAGTTATAAGAAGACTTCTGTCGCGGTAACACATTGAAAGGTTTCATGTATAATTTAAGGATGAAATAAAGTCTGTTCAATGTTTAAATAAAACACGATTATTGTTTCGGAAAGAATACAGTCCATATTTATTTTTAAACCGGGCAAGTTAAGGCCGGAACAGAGGCATTTGGTTAAGAGACTGGAGACAAGCGGGATCATTCATAGTCTGCAAAAGCCAGCGAGCAAGTAAGTACAGTGTGTGTTTTAGTCGTTGCGAGAATGAAAATATCTATTTGGTGTTCTGTGGCTCATGTGCTTGTATTGACAAAACAGTGTGTGTTTTAGCCGTCGCAAAATGGTTAAGATACCGAATCAATGAAATACGTTGCATTTTCGTCTTTATATCATCATGAATATTGCGTCGCTCTGAAGAAATAATTAGTAGTAGATTTCCTTCCCAACTAACATACTATTCCTTCCCCGTGCGTTCATGGAGATGCAGAGGATTTCTCTGCCTCTTGTAGCAATGAGTGCAGAGCTAATTTTCCTACCCTTATCTTAATTGACTGTGAGGATGTGACCCGCATCGCCGAAAAAGTGGAAGTTTTCTATCAAAATTTTTAAAATTGTCAATAAAGAAATCAGAGTATGATCAATAAATTGATTCAATATTTCCACAAATAATGCACAATTTCCATAAACATTTTAAAATTTTTATTTTAGTCATGTTAGAAACTCCGAAGCTTGTACAGTGTAGTAGGGCTCAGTTGGCGCCAGGCCGTAAGGCCGAATGGTCATTAGGCCGAATGAGAAGTAAGAAGCAAAACGTGAGAAATTAAATTAAGTTTTTCTTCCTTTTTCTTCCATGTTCGTCCAGACGAAGAAGAAGGGGTTTCCGTACACGCACTATATATTCCCAAAGCAATCCTCCTTATCTGGCTTAATCTTAGAATGTATATTCAGCTTTACCGGGCAATGGGGCACGCACTGAACTGCAAACCACATACGACCAGCAGAGCCGTAAAAATCGTAACGGAAAGTTTAACGATACGACTTCTGGTAGCGAGCGCGGGCACCTGGACCTCCGAACTTCTTCGGTTCGCACCGACGAGGATCGGCAACCAGCAGGGTACGGTCGTACTGGGTCAGGATGTCCTTCAGCTCCTTGCGGGAGGCTTCATCCACATACTTCTGGTAAAAGGAAACCAGGGCCTTGGAGATGGCCTGCCGGATGGCATAGATCTGAGCTACGTGACCACCACCGGAGACGCGGATCCGGATGTCGACGCCGGCGAACTTTTCTTTGCCGAGCAGCAACAGCGGCTCCTGTAGCTTATACTGCAGAACCTTGGGTTCGATTTGGTCCAGAGGGCGGCCATTTACTCGCAGCAGACCCTTTCCGCGTTTGCAGTATGCAACGGCGGTGACAGTTTTCTTGCGTCCGAAGACTTGCACAGCATTAACGGGTTCTTTACGTGTCTTCACCATGTCTGATTCTGTACACAAAACCTTCAGAAAAAGGATATAGAAAATAGATATAGTTTATATACAGACATTTTAGTAATTTATTCGATAATGATTTGTGGTGACACAAAATTCGGCGGAAGGGTTTAAAAGTAGAAGCATAAGTAAGTATTAATCTAGTTTTATTGTCACTGTAATTTTTTTTTTAAATTTATTAAAAGTCATCTTTCCCAAAGATGCCATATTATTTTACGAAATCTTAAATAGTACTGTACGTGTGAATCTAACTGAAAAATTCACCTGATGCTAGTTGGGCTAAACTGGGCGAATGTTAAACCAAACTCGAAAGAAAAAAGTTTTTTTGCAATTTCTGATCATAATATCTGGTTTACAGTTCGTCTTTGAGTGATAAAACGGCATACTTTTCCATACCAACCAAACGGGTGCTTTAATGAACATTATGCAACTCAAACGGGTTGCATAATATTCATTATAACACTCATTTGGGTGCTATAATAAAAACCAACATCAGAACAGTAGTAACATGACTACATTATGCTGAATTAGCTTGGATAAATGTTCAAATAGTGTATTCCCTGCGTCGCGTGATATATGAAATAGTTTGATTGACATGACATCAAAAATTTCCAAAGACAGGTACATCTATCGCTTCACGGCTTATCGAGCTATGCAATGTGGCACGGTAACATGGAATCTGATTGTTCTCTGCAGCAACATAATTTATTGGCAAAAATGATCATGTGGAGTAAATAAGACTGTACAATTTTGGTACAGATTTATCAAACTGAAGTCTATTTTTCGTCATTGCATAAAATAGAGTGTGCAACTCGTTGCAAAACTCGATTTTTATAGCACTCATAATAGTATTTATCCAACTCAGCAAGCCTCGTTAGATAAACGTACAACCCGTACTGGAAAAATCATATTTTTGCAACTTGTTGCACAAACTACTATTATGATGTTTTGTTATAAATTTGAAGAAAAGTTAAAGGCGTCAAAATATTAAATAAAATAAGCAAAAAAGTTTTAAAAAAATTATCCATTATTTGTACACATTTTTGCAAAAAAAAAAGCAATACAGGAGCTCCTGACATTGTCGCCTTCAGCGAAACAAAAAGAATAAGATTTTTTTCGCCAAGCAAAAACTAAATTACTTATCTAGACAGATAATTATTTATTCTTTTGTTTATTTTGTTACTCAAACTAAACATGCTTGAACAGATTCTTTGCTAATTGATTATTTATTAACCGTTTTTGCCTTTCTCGTATGCCAAGGTGTAACACCTAGGTAGATTAATCGAGGTTTTTATCAATAAACACATTTTCAAGAGGACATTAAAAAATGTCTGTCATATGGTGTCCGAAAAACTTTTCCGAACACGTTTATGCAAAATAGATTTCTCAAGCTAGAGAGCTTTGCATGACAAGGGAAACAAATTGATATACCAGAACAAAACTGAAAACTTCTCGAATGGTAATTATCTAGTCTGGTAGACTGTGGATCGATGAACAACTGCTATACGGATCGAACTTAGTTTGCTGATAATTGCCTTTAAAGCAATGTGATGCTCAACAGTTGTCTGTTGAATAGATATAGTAACTGGTGGCCACACTCTGATGACGTGGATGCTTATCCTTTTCACATTTTCCAAACTTTCCTTTAATCAACCTTAAAGCTTCCATTTGAAGGCCGATACAATGACGCATTTTGGGGTTATTTTTCGATAACATCTAATCGATCAAAAAATGTGGATGTAGACTTCTATTGAATATTCAATATTCAATAATCGATACTGTAGATTCATCAATGGGTCCGTAAATGGTTGTTACGTAATCGGACACCATAATTGTTCCCATTCATGGTCTTACTCCGATACCGGCAAATGTTCAATTTTCACGTTTCGTATGGGATTTATAAATATAACATATAACACGAAGCATTTTACCCAAGGCCCTGGCAGGCCAGGCGCTGGCCTCACCCACATTGCAGTGTAATTCATCTTCTGAGGAATCTCAGGGTAGGGGTGTGCACGAATTCTCCTGGAATGGAAAGGTCTAGGTGAAGGAGTGTATATAGAAAATACATTGCGCTAGAACTGAGTTGATTGAATGAGCTGGGTCCTTGCATTTGGGGTATTTCCGCATTACTATTCTTTTCATGAACGGCATGATACTGCTTGGTGGTAGCACTTATCGTTACACATTACGTAATTATGATGACCATGTGCGGGTAGTTGAGAGCTACCCTGCACTAAGTGGTACAACATACGTAAACTGACAGAGTTGAACTATTTGGTACCCAAAGCTTTTCGTGATACTGAATTAAACATTCCATGTTGCTATAAAAGAAATTTTAGTTTTGATATAGGAGCCTTCTGTAATCGTCACTTTCAAACCTTTACAGAACAATCTTCTCCAACAGAATTTTGGAGGAAGTGGTTACCTCCAATACTTTTTTCGAATTAAATTGTCCGTATACTAAGCAATTTCAAACATTGCTTTTTTGTCTTTATTATAGAGACTTACACCGCTAACCACAAGTCGAGCTCATCTGTATATGTATGCCATATACAGATGTGCTCGACTTGCGGTTAGCGGCAGTACAGCCGGTGGTTAATACACCGGAATCAGGAATCTTTTAATTTTTTTTCCTCTGTGTCACTGAAACCAATTAATCAACGTTTTTATTTGTATATGGTATGTGTGGGAGATAAACCTACAAAGAAAATAATTAAATGAAATATTATTTGAGAACGATTTACCTGCTTGTTTTATTCTTCATTTCTTCATTTAATTATTTTCTTTGTAGGTTTATCTCCCACAGTATGTAAAACTGAATGATCAGTCAATAAAAAAATATAAGGAGCCGTTAACCTTTCCTTCGTGGCATTCTCCAGTCGATGTGTTTTTAAACGTCGTCCAAATCTTGCCTTCTTCATGGAATCGGTGCAAAGCGTCGGCGAATTTCGCCTATAAAGGTGACGATTAAACTTGATAAAGACCCTTTATAATAGCAACAGACGTGTATTGTATACGAGCGCTTGCTTCTTTTCACCTGCAGTGATTTTTCGTGGCGCTGAACAATGGCTGAAATTGTTTTTTGCAAATTCCTGATTGTAATACCTGGTTTACAGTTCGTCTTTGAGAGATAAAACGGCCAACTTTTCCTAACCAACTTAAATGAGTTGCATAAAATCCATTATGACACTCATTTGGATGCTATAATGAAAAACAAACATCAGAACAGTAGTTACATGACTACATTTTGCTGAATTAGCTTGGGTAAGTGTTCAAATGAGGTAAAATCCGCGTACCGTAATAAATGAAATAGTTCGATGAACATGGCAACAAAATTTTCCAAAAGCATGTTCATCTGTCGTTTCATATAACTAGTCAAGCTACATATGCAATTGGCACGATAACATGGAATCTAATTTTTCTCTACAGCAACTCAATTTATTGACAAGAATGATCTTACTCACTTACTTATAAATCCTGTACACCTTCGGCGGTGCAAAGAGCCCACTTGAAAGATCTCCATCCTGAGCGTTGCCCAGCTATCGCTTTAACCTGTTGTCAGGTTAGATTTCGGTCGACTTCTTTTATTTCTTTATTGAGGCTTCGCCGCCATGAGCCTCTGGGTCTGCCTGTGCTGCGATATCCCGCTGGGCTCCAGTCTAATGCTTGTATTACAGATTTCGTTTCCGCCCCTACGTAGAGTGTGGCCGACCCAGCCCCACTTTCGATCTAGTATTTCTGTTGCTATCGGCCTCTGGTGACAGCTACGATGAAGCTCATTGTTTGAGATCCAGTTGTGAGGCCACCAGGCCCGAATTATATACCGCAGACATCTGTTGATAAAAAACCTGCAGCCGTTGAGTGTTCTCCACTGATACACACCATGTTTCGCTAGCGTATAACAGCACATATTTCACGTTAGAGTTGAAAATTCGTATTTTATTGCGTTCAATTATCTGCCTGTTTTTCCAAATATTTCTTAAACTCGCAAAGGCAGTCCTTGCTTTCTTGATCCGGCCTAGGTCGATCTTGGTACCAATGCCTGACGCCATTTGGCTACCAAGATATTGGAAGCTTTCAACATTCACCATTGATTGCCTGGCTACTATGAAACTGGAAGAGGTCACCGGGCTTACATCCAAAGATTTGGTTTTTGTTGACTTTGATGACTAAACCTGCCGAAGAGGAGCGCTCGGCAAGGTCGTTGAGCTTACATATTCTTGTGATTGAGACGGTCGAAAGCTTTTTCGTAGTCAATGAATACCAAGTAAAGGGACTCTTGGAATTCGTTGACCTGCTCCAGAATGATACGGAGCGTGACAATATGGTCCACACACACAGAATCTTCCGGCACGGAATCCGGCTTGCTGCCGCTGGAGGGTCGCATCGATCTTCTCCTGAATCCAGGCTAGGATAATTTTTCATAGAACTTGGAGAACGGTAACCAGCAACATAATGTCTCGCCAGTTATCGCATACAGTCAGGTCACCCTTTTTGGGCACCTTCACTAAGATACGTTGCATCCAGTCGACCGGGAAAGCTGCGGTGTCCCAGATATTACGAAATAAACGATGCAGTGGTTGAGCGGATGTCATGGGGTCAGCTTTGAGTATATCGACTGATATGCGGTCGACACCTGGGGCTTTATTCGATTTCATGCTTTGGATGGCTGACGCGTGTTATACGTCGGATCCTAGGCAGATCATGCCGAGGTGGTGATGACCAACTTTTCAGCTGCTCAGTTGGGCCGGTCAATAACTGATCATTCACGTCTTTCGCAGGCATCGTTGCATTCATCTTCACCCCGCTTAATCGTCGTGAGATATCGTGGAGGAGGCGAATGTCCTTCGTCGGCCAGAGAGTCTGCTCACGCTCGCTTGTCCCGTCGACATGAGTGTTTTACTTCCTTCTCAAGGGCCGAGTATAGTTGACGGGCTAAGACTTTGGCTCCTCTGGGTTTTTGATCGCTCTATCGAGGCTTTGGCTCCTTTTCCGCTCCTCTATCTTCCTCCAGATCTCATCGATGATCCATTGTTTTCTCTGGGTGCGCAGTTCTTCTCGCAAGAATAATCATGTGGATTTAATTAGACTGTGCAATTTTGGTGCTGTTTTTCATATGAAAGCCCATTTTTCGTCATTGCAAAAAATAGCGAGTGCAAATCATTGCAAAACTCGATTTTTTCAGCACTTGTAGCTTTCTCGTTTCTCGTACAACTCGTGCTGAAAAACTCATCTGTTTGCAACTACTTGCACAAACTACTTATTGTGCGATTTAGCGTTATGGTTTTTCCAGACATTTGATCAGTAAGTTAATGCGGTTACTCCAAAAAGTGAGAATTAAAATTTATTCTACTTTACGACATACAAGGTTCGTGCTATTACAAAAGTTCTCCTGAAAAACTTAGTCGAAGACGGCAGGATCGTTATTGCATTACATTTGGAGATTTATTACGATTTATGCCATCAAGTTTTATACATGTTTATCATATAAGCACATAAGTGTATGGAGACGCATGGTGCATTGTTCCATTAACTCCTTTTGAATAAACTTTTTGTGCAAAAATTGAAGGTTTCTCGACCAGTTAGTCATAACAAAATAATATCACAATTATATCAATGTGTGTTACAAATAACAATATATGCAATATCTGCAATGCAATAATTCTCTGTCCTAAATATGAAAAAAAATCATGATCATCTTAATAGAATGTATTCACCTGTCATATGGCAACTCCAGTACACTCCATTCAACTCCACCGCGCTGCAGTCTCCACAGATACGAATCCCGACCACAACGGCAAAGTCGTCCTCGGAGTCTTGCGCTTGACTCTACTTCGAGTCAAGTACGAGACACCGAAATCGGCCCCACAGCTGAGTCCGAAACACGCATCCGTAAAGACTACAACGAAAGCGATGTAACTAATCGTCTTATGACCAGTGATCATGTAGGGGCCCTCCTTAGCCGTGCGGTAAGATGCGCGGCTACAAAGCAAGACCATACTGAGGGTGGCTGGGTTCGATTCCCGGTGCTGGTCTAGACAATTTTCGGATTGGAAATTGTCTCGACTTCCCTGGGCATAAAAGTATCATCATGTTAGCCTCATGATATACGAATGCAGAAATGGTAACATGGCTTAGAAACCTCGCAGTTAATAACTGTGGAAGTGCTTAATGAACACTAAGCTGCGAGGCGGCAATGTCCCAGTGGGGGATGTAATGCCAATGAAGAAGAAGAAGAAGAAGAAGACCAGTGATCATAATGTGGCTTCTGAAAAATAAAATCCTAATTGAACTATCTATGGTTGCAATTTATATTAAATTTGCTCCATAGTAGACATATGTATACGATTCCCTCAGCGGTGGCCAACACACTTAATTTTTTTTACCGGGATCTCAGCAAAATGTTGAACTTTTACCGAGAAAAAAGGCGTGCCCCAGCAAACATGTTTTTTGCCGAGATTTCTGTCAAAATTGCTGATAATCAGCAAATAATTTGCCGAAAATCAGCTAACAAACGCTATTTTTGCCGGAATATCAGTTATTTATTTTGCTGGCGCACGGCTGTGCGGATTTTTGCCGAGCTGCAGAAATAAAAACTGAGTGTGAATGAATAACAAACTCGCAAGAGTTTGAGGATTTTTAACTGAATTGATTTTTTACTTTATTATCACGTTAGGTGAATTGAAATTCAATCAAAAAAATAATTAATATTAATTTTGCTTTTGAAATCTTGCTGTATGAATTTGATAAACAGCAGATTAATTTCGTAGAATGTAGATTGATGATGGGAGAAAACTTATTAACACACCTTGAAGCACGAAAATATGTAAATTCTGGTTGGATAATCTACATCTGTATTTGTCAAAATCGGTCAATTATCATGAGTATAAGAGGTTCAACAAGTGAAATATTGAAAGTGCATGAAATTTTCCATAGTGGTGGTTATTATTATTACATTATTGTGTCAGCTACCTAACTACCAATGCATAATTTAAAAACACCAAAGTTGATAAGGGCCGTACACATATTACGTAAGCACTTATGGGGGAAGGGGGGGGGTCTGTCAATATCTTACGCGCCATATAAATAAAAAATCTTTTGTATGGAAAAATCTTACATGGGGGAGGTGTCGAAAAACCCAGAAAATTGCTTACTTAATAAGTGTACGGCCCTAACACAAAAAAAGCTTTCTCGATATTGTAAAAAAAAAACTATACACCGCGATTTAAATCACGTAATTTAAAAACTATACAACGTAATTTAAATCAAATCGGGAATGACAGTCACGTTTTTCAAAACTGTAAAATACTTTTCAGAATCACGAACAACCTTAATAAAATTACGACTGTTTAGTTTCATGTGTAAATCAGAACTGATCTCTTTATTCGTTTCATATTACATCTCTCAGAGTACTCATTGAGTTCTTCGACAGTAACACTACAATGTGGTACTTAACTTAAAGTTCGAAAGGACGGATACTATAGTTCTTACCCCTAAGGATGTTTCACTAATATCATTTGCATGGGCGTAGCCCGGATTTCGAGAAGGGTGGGGGGGGGGGGGGTAACTTTTTGGTCTTTTGAATCGTAGTTTTATAAAAACACATGAAAATTAACACATGAAACCAAATCCAAACCAAATCGAAACAATAATGATTAAAGCAATAATGGATTTCAAAATGCGTGAATTATTGCTCATCAGATATTTTTAAATAAAGTGAGAAGAATATTAACGAACTTAGTATTCAGAAAGAATATAAATTCGGCTATAGCAATTATTATAAAAATCCTGCATTCTTCCATAAGTTTAAGAAAACTAGAACCATACATCTGAATTTCTAAACAAATCCTCTCTGAAATAATATTTATTATAAAATAGGCAGAAAAATCAATATGAAAGCTTTCTCCAGGAATTCCTTCCACAATTGCTCCTGGCATGCAGGGATTCTTTAGGAATGTCTCCAGAAACTTCTTCGGCAGTGTCTTCAGGAATTCCACCATAAATTTTGCCGGGAATTGATCCGAAAATTCCACATTATTTACTCCAAGCAAATCTTCACGAACTTCTTTATAAGTTCTGCAATAATTCAAATAATTTCGTGCTGTTTCCTATAATTTTTAAGAATAAGAATATTCCGTGGAAATTCCGCAGAATTGCCAGTAAACATTCCTGAGAATTTCACGAAAAATCTTCGAATTTCTTGTGTAAATTCCATAAAATTTTCCGTGAATAATTTCGAATAATTTCTTGTGAAAATTTCAAAAAATTTCTCCAGGAATTCCACCGGAAATTTATACAGAAATTATACCGAAAATAAATCAACAATGGGATTTTCGGAGGAATTTTTTCGATTAGATTAATTCGCAATGAAATCCTGAAAGAATTCCGGTGGAAACATCAAGATTTCCACTGTTTCTCCGAAAATTCCTCCTGGAATTCTTCCAGGAGTTCCACCGGCATTTCCACCAAGAATTTCTCTAGGATTTCCTTCGGGAATTATTCCGGTAGTTCTATCGGCAGTTCCTCTGAAAATGCTTCCGGGAATTTCGGCAGAATTGGAATTTATTTAGGCTTCGAAAAAAAGATCGCAGCAATCGTCGGGTGCGGTTGACATAACTTGTTTTCCTGTCTCAATTTTTTTTTATTTTCCCGAATTTTCATAAATTTTGTTTAAAATACGCGATTTGAGTTTAGTTTTTAAGAAAAGAAAGGCGTTGTGCGAATGTGAACGATATTTATTCCAGTTAAAATAATAATCAATTTGGCCGAGTGTCGACGCGGCGGATGTTGGTTACTGGCAGTTATTGTCATGAAAGCGACAGGAGGGTGAACCCCTAGTGAAAAAGTATTTCAAGTGAAAAGTGATGAAGAAACGAAGGGATTTTCTTATTATTTTCCCAAATGTTTTGGCAAGTTAGTGACGAACGCGAAAATATTACTTAGTGATGGTTGTCATGTTTCCGTTTGCTTCCGCTGATGGTCCCCCAGCTGACATGAATTGGGCCGACAAAATTGGTGAGAAAGTTCCAATTATTTTCTAGTTTTCAAAATTTCGAATTATGTGGCATGAATTCGCGTGAGATTGAGTTGAATGAATGAGAAATAACCCATTTAAAAATATATGTATAATTAATTCTACTAAATGCGCGCTGGATTCAAAATATATTATATATATATATATTTTGCAACCGGAAGTTTGATTATGATACCTTTATCCATTTGATAAACGGTAGCATAACCAGGCGGGGCTTACTGTTAGTGATAGTGACCTCGGAGTGGACATGAAATACCAGGCATTCTGAAATGGGTCACTGGAGCTGCAGTAGAGCTAACACTTTCTAACTCCCGGATTAAATCTGACTGTTTTAACAGACAGCTTTCTTCCATAACATCACTGCCAGACAGTGGGGGTTAGTTTGTACACACACACACACACACACACAATTGGAATTTATTTAGGCTGCTTCAGGAATTTATATAGATTTTCCACCAGAAGCTTATCCGAGAATTTCTCTGCGAGCTCCTCAGGGAATTCTCCGGGAGGTCCTCTGATAATGATGATGGTCCAGCTACGAACCCCAACAAAGGTTTCAGCTAGACGAGATTTGTATTTAAGATGAATTCTCTTGTTTCCTAGAATGCTTCTGGTAGTTTCTCCGGAGTTCCTTTGAAAATTCTCCCGGAAGTTTCTTCAGAAATTCTTCCAGGAAATTCCTTCGAGAGTTCCTCCGGGAATTCCACCAGCAATTCATCCGGGAGTTTCTTCGGAAATTCCTCCGGGAGTTCCACCAGAAGCTATTCCAGGAAATTATTCAGGCTTTTTTCAGGAAATCATTTAGGCTTTCTTCAGAAATTAAGCTGGAAATTCCTTCCGAAGTTCTTCCGATAGTTTCTCTGGGAGCTCATCCGGGAGGTCCTCTAGGATTTCTTCTAGGAGTTCTTCCTGAAATTCCTCCGGGAGTTCTTACGGGAGATCTTACGGGAGCTCCTCCGGCAGTTCCTTAGGGAACTCCTCCCTGAGATCCACCAGTAGTTTCTACGAGAATCCCTCCGGGAGTTTCACCGGCAGTTTCTCCGGGTGTTTCTCTGAAAAGAAACTCCCAGAGTAATTTCCGGAGGAACTCCCGGGGGATTTTCTATAGGAATTTCCGGAGAAATTATCAGAGGAATTCTCGGAGGAACTGCCGGTGGAACTTCTGGAGGAATTTATTGAAGAACTACAGGAAGAATTTCCGGAAGAAATCCTGGAGGAACTCTCGTAAGAATTCTAGGATGAACTCCCAAAGGAACTTCCGTAAGAATTCCAGGAGGAACTCCTGGAAGAATTCTTAAAAGAACCTCCCGGAGGAATTCCCGTAAGAACTCCCAGAGAAATTCTCCGAAGAACTTCTGGAGGAATTTGTAGATAAATGCCTAAAGAAATGCTGAATGAATTCCTGGAAGAAAGCCTGATTGAATTCCCCAAGGAACTACTGGTGGAACTTCACAGGAACATCCGGTGGAATACCCTAGAGAGAAAAAATATTTCTGAAGGAACTTCCGAAACCCCATTTCCCGTGAAATTCCTGCCAAATATCGTCCAGGAATTTCCTGTGCAGTTTCTGGAGGTATTACCGGAGAATTTCTTGGATAAACTCTCGGAGGAACTTCCACAAGCACTTCCGGAGGAATTTCCACATGGAAGTCCTGAAATAATTCTTAGAGAAGTTCCTAAAGAAATTTCCGAAAAAATATCTGAAGGAATTCCCAGAAAAATACCAGGATTTATGGAGCTAAATCGGAGGATTTCCCTCATAATTTTTTGAAGAAACTTCTGGTTGAATTTTGGGAAGAAATTCAGTATGTATTCTAGACGGAACTCTCGAATGCATTCCTGATGGAAATGCCGGATTCTTCCTGGAGAGAGAATAGCCGAAGAAATATCTAGAAGTAAATCTTGGAGATAAGAAAAGAAATCTTCAAGGAATTTCCTCTTGAATTTCCTAAAAAAAATTAGTGAAGGGTTTCTAGATAAGGAGGAATTACAATTACATGGGAAGGATTTTTGAACGATTTTCAGAGGAATTTGTGGATAACTTTCCGGAGGAATTCAGAAGTTCCCAGGGGAGCTTCTAGAAGGATTTCAAGGAGAATTTTTGGGCCCAAAATGTTTCGAGTTGTTTTAAACTTTCATATATTATGGATCCTGGATGCCCTAATAAGTTTTGGGAATCTTTTGAATTTCTTCTTTCAACAATTGCTTCTGCAAGTTTTTGTCATAGACTCCTTCCAAAATCCTATACCTAATTGCTTTAACTTTATAAGTACCGAAGTCACAAAGAGAAGCTTGCAACTTAAGGTCAAGGATAAAGCTTTCAGTTGTTTCACCTGCTCTCTGAATGCGTGTATTGAACTTAAAACATTGGATAACATTGGAATCAATTTTGTCATATCGTGCCTTCAATTTCTGAATAATCTCTGCGTACGTCAGTTTTTTATTTATTTTTTTCCGGGGAATAACGATTTAATCTCAGAATATATAGCAGGGCCACTAATACTATGTTCGCACTACGGCCTGAATAACATGTTATTCAAATTATCGCCAAGCATACAGAAGGTAGAACGTTTTCTATTGTTATCTATTTGGTTAAATTAAAAAAAAAACTCTACGCAACTTTCCGCATACTCAGTAAAAGAATTACCCAAAACATAGGGCTCGATGACACCGACCAGATGTGTAGTAGTCATTGTTCTCCTTACCTTGTATACCAATTTCGTCAATCAAAAGCGCCGGATAACTCTGTTACCGGTGTGTATGAGAACGTTCTCTGCTTTTCGCCGACTCCTCTCTTTCGGTTATTATTGCAACTCTATGTTTTATACACTCCGTTCTCATTTTTTGCCTTTCGCTTTCAATTGGATGAATCAACTCACACTCAATGTAAATAAATACTAAGGTATGGAAATCCATATATTGTGTGCGTGCCTTTCGCGTATGGCGAAAAATCTTTCACTACTACATTCGAACGAGCTCCCATAAGAAGCCGTGCAAATATATACGTCACCATTTGCTGTTTACATTTTCCATCATCCACTAATACACTCGCTTTTGGTCTTCTTCCTCACCTTCTATCTATTTTCATTGACTCACACTCTCTTTTTTTCGTCTCTTCATGTATTACCCAGATTCTTTTTTTTACACGGGGGATGCGTTCCGTGTAAAAAAAGTTTTCAGTTCAAATTTCGAAAATCCGTGTAAAAAAAGTTTTATGATTTCTCGACGAATCATGCAAAATAGAGCAACTTTGCAAAAAATTTTGCATGGGATTTTTTTACACGGCCGTGTTAAAAAAATCCGTGTAAAAACAGAATCGAGTGTCTAACACTTTTGCTTCTAATGGAACGTACCCACGGTCAAGAAGTTTGACCAACATTGACTCCACCTCTCGTTTATTCAAACACTAGCTTTATGTACCCGGCCTTGCTCGGAACTGCCAGTTTGGTTTTCAGTTTTTTTCACAATCCGGAAATAATAAATCCAATTGGTCAATAGGGTTATTGTTAATTGATACTTCATCTTTTGATTAAAAGAAGGCTTTTGGAAGCATTGACTGATCTTGAAAAGGGGATCGTTGGTTTGAACCTTGTTCCAGGCAAACGTTAATTGCTAAAAACCACCAACCAATGCTTTATTCCGGGCAAACGCCCATTTTTAAAGAAGGGATCACACTTACCATTGCCTTATTCTGCGCAAATGTCTACTTTTGAAGAAGCAATCACATCCACCATCCAGAATGATACATTTTAACCATTGATTTTCACTGGGCAAACCATGATTTCGATGAAGGGTAACAATTCTCTATATCAAGCAAATGCATGCTTTCTTTGAATGATTTTCATGATGCTGTTCATATTGTCCCAAATGCCCTTCATGTCGAATGACCTTAGGCCAAATAGTGTTATGTTTATGGCCTGCTTCATTCAGGGATGTGGCATTTTCAGGGAAATGTCATATTCTGGGATATGTGTATCGGTAAGAATCATTTTTGGGAAATATCATTTGTGTTGAAGTAATTTTTGGGGAAATGTTATTACCGGATTTTCTATTTTTGAGGAATTCGGGAAATTTGTTTTCGAAACATTGTACAATGTCAAAGAACCTCGAATGAACTAAGTAAGAGGGATTTTAAATTAAGTCGATTTCTAAACAATACCCAACCCCAATAATCTTCCGCATTCTAAAAGTTTCTACCAGCCTCTCTATAATAGCTTTGGGCAGAGAATACATGTTTACAAATTTGGTTTGAATTGACCCATGCGATGACAAGGTAAACTAAACTGTTCGTTAATAAATATACCCTCTGTCTCATTCTCAACATACCCTCTCTGACACTTCTACCCAGTCTGATATAGTCTTCCTTAAACAGAGAATATGGGTTCCAAATTTGGTGGACATCGGTAAATGGGTTCAAAAGTTATGCTGAATTGATCGATAACTAAACAATACCCCTCTTTCATACCTCTCTCTTTTAAAATGACATACCCATCCAGTAAAATTGTTTCCTTAGGACAAAAAATATTTGATAAAAATTTGGTTCAAATCGTCATTGGATTCAAGACTTACATTGAGTTGATCGATTGCTGAACAACACCCCTCTCCCACCCACACTCCCACTCCCCTCCTTTCCGCATCGCGTTTGAAGTTTGTATGGTTATTGGTATGTGAAAACGTATATTTTTACATTTTTTACTTCTAGAGGTTTCAGTTTATCGTAAACCAAGTGGCACATTACGTTAAAGTATAACCCAAAGGATCCCGAAAATCTTTGCCGAAAACAGTTATAGCCCTTCGAAGACTAAGTGTTCAAACCATATACAAAAAATCATTTATTCTGCCAGCACTGCCAAACTACGTAGAGCAATAATTTAACTGAGTGTTATTTCAAAATAATTGATCTTATAGGGCTTTGGAAATGTTCTGCGAACCTTGACTCCACCCCGACAAGTCAAACAGTTTTTCCAACCGAGCCGCCAACTGTCAAATGGTTGTTCGAACAACTTCACACACTTTTAAACAAAGCAGTAACCAAAGCGTTTTTTTGGCGGCGGAGTCAATGTTCGTCAAACTGCTTGACTGGTGTGTACGCTGCATAACATCCAGCAATTCGATAACCTTTGACCGGAACTCACGCTCACTAACTGCTCGAATTCAATTCACTTTATTGATCAGCACTCTTGCTTATGTTTAGCTGATATAACCACAATTGCCCTTTTAATGTAGTGAAGGGACTTTCTACTATCAAAAAACCTTTAATTTCCACAAGGAAGGAAATACGCTGTTGATAGTGTCTTATTCATGCAGGTCCGTTTCGTAGGACAATATGATGAAGCCTTTTGTCTCAATTGTAACCAATTGTCTCTTTAAAATGACTATCCACCAATCACTTTATCACCACACCACATGGAAGGATGAGCATGGATTTATTATAATATCACGGTTCAGATTCAATATCGTATTTCAATAATTGTGTAGTGCGAATTAGTTGATTATATAATCTCTTTCTCGTCGCCAGTTGTAAAATACCTTTCAGAATCACGAAAAACCTTAATGAAAATACAACTGTTTAGTTGCATGTGTAAATCAGAACTGATCTCTTTATTCGTTTCACATTACATCTCTCAGAATACTCATTGAGTTCTTCGATAGTAACACTACAATAATGTGATACTGAACTTTAAGTTCGAAAGGACGGATACTATGAGAACGTCCCAAAAAACGTGACTATTGCTCCCGAAGTCATGACTGAAATACATCGTGATTCACGAATTAGTGATCGTGTTTTTTGCGTGTTATTGATAAACAGTACTGCAACAGTACTACACTGTGAGTTCGGTCGTAGTAACCAAAGCGATCGGTAGGTTTTTTTGACGTCTCTTTTGTGTAATTTTCCAGTTGCATTTGATTCAACGAAATAGTGTTCAAATCCCATAAAAAGAAAATGGAAATCGTTCTTCAGATTTCAAAAATATGGAAAGGAGGACCGTTAGTAACATGTGTAAATATCATCGCATTTGGACATCTCTGACTGAAAAAATGGCTTGTGGCGTAAACTGTGCATGATGTATGGAACCGGTTCCCAATTTGTTAGTAGTATCATAGTTTTGGTAGGAGAAATTACAGCTGATTCAAATTGCAATCGTTTTACGTTGAGAGACTCCGACGATGACATCATACTCGGAAGTAACGGAATAAACCATAGTCGACTGCTGTACGAAGATTGGCTTCCAGGAATGTGGTCATGTGCGTAATATTCCGGTGGATTGATACCAGCAAGAAGAACAAGATCAACATCTTTCATTCGGAGACTATTACGAGGCAATTGCGATGACCAGGCATCTATAATGCGGATCTGAATGGAGGATGGGCATCAAAATCACATATGAACCCGGTGAGCTCGTTCCAGCACTTACTTTTATGCTTATATTATTGAATACTAAATACGTACAGGGCATCGTTTGCTGCTATTGCCGCGGATATTGTGGGAGTCCCAGGTATCCGGTTCAAGCTTTAGTTGGCAACGGTGGCTCTTCTTGACCTTCTATTCCTTGAGTAGTCAGTACGAATAAGGGCGTCCTTGTGAAGTTTTGCTGCACCTGTTGTGGATAGCTAGTACATCCCCATCCCCGAAAATCCTTTTTTAAAGTACTAGTATTCATAACAAAAAGGGCACCATTACGGAACATGAGATCTGATCAAATTATACGTAGTGCTACTTGTTCAACGCCCCCGGTTGGGTGAAGGGTAGTGGATGACATACATACACACTGCAACAGTACTACACTGTGGTTCCTGGCATGGCTGTCTCATGTCGCTCCTCTATGGTCAGTCCCATTGAGCTCAAGAAGCAACGTTAGAACTGCCAACAACTGCCAAGACTGCATGATACCTCTACGGCATAACGCTGTTGCACCTTCGAAAACAGCAGCATCGCTCCTCAATTTTCCGTCGCCGTTTCACTGTTATTCCACGTTGCCTCATCCTCTTTACATAAGATTTTACAATACAATCTTCATCACTTATGAAATCCGTTGGTAGGAAAATGTAAATTGAAAACGTTTAGCACGGGTTAAAATTGACGCACAAGGATAAAACACGTCCTTTTCAACGCGCACTGATCCTGCAAGATTACCAAGAGTCACGGCATACAAAAACAAGGCAGGCTCAGCAGCATGTAAACATTCAGTTTGAATGAAACAGTGACGTCTACTATCTTTCAAGCTGAACTGAGACGATGCTCTACAGTTTCAGTACGCTTACTGTATTCCAACATGTGGCGTAAAATATGCGTCACTCTTGAACCTGGGCAGAAGCCATGACAGAATAAACAAAACATGATGTGGATTTGATTATAAGAGATAAAAAGAAGGCAACAATATTAAAATTTGCACGAAATATAATTTAAAAATCAAGATATGCTCTGGATAGAACAAAACTAATGGCATTTGATATCATTATTACACATATATATCTTGATTCTCATGATATTTTAGTGCAAAATATTGATATTGTCGTGATCTTTATCTCTTATATCAATCAGTCCTATCTCATTTCTATCTTATCAACATTTGATATTATTTAGCTATTTCCGTCTATTCTGAAGTGTTTTTTCTTACGAGCCTACCTTGTTGACAGTATATCCGTGACAAGAGTATTACTTATAAATAATTAATAAATACCTTCTTCAGAAAATTCTTCTGCCATTTATACAGAATGTTTCATGTGCTAAATTACCCAAAAATCTTCTAAAATTATTTCAAAATCTTCTAAATACACTCTCTCCGAATTTTATTGGTAATGGTTTTTTTCGTTTTATTATGAGACACACTAAATAAATCGTCGAATTCTGTAAAATTTACCGAAATTTCAACAGCAGAACTGTTCAGTTAATTTTACTGCTTTTCGTAATTTTGACTGTTCAATGAAAAAAACAAAGATCTGTAAATTACCGAACAGATCTGTTGCTGTTGAGATTTCGGTGAAATTTACCAAATATCGAAATTAGTTAAGTGTAGGCTGGCAGTCATCGATCTTTTGGTTACTTTGAACTTGAAATCCTTCAAAAGTTTCTCTGAAATGTATCACAAAATCCATCGAGAGTTTCTCTTGAAGTGCGATGATTGAAACACAAATTGAAAAAACCCATCGGATCTTATTTCAAAATTCTCTCTTACTTTCACAGTCTATGGAAATACTTGCGTCGCCCTCCAGAGTTCCATCGAATTACCTGGAAATCGATTTTCGTTTTATTCATGAATCCTATATGAATGTTTTAGTATGGTGAACTAATCTGAGCGGGCTATATTTTTCCAAAGGTACCATAACGTTGCATTTGTATTAACGATGTCATATAATAAGATAGGTTTATCTTCATAAATTACCACCAAAGTCCAACCCTGATACAAAAATCATAGTTCTTCCGTTTGCCCAAAAGTGACTGTGCCATCATACCAATCATCCGGCTTACGAACTCGCATCATAGAAATGGAAAGCAATCGCACTTCCTTCCATGAAATAGATTCCCCTGTTTTCATATAGGTGATAGCGTCCACCAGTTCTCCTTCAAGGTGTTGTAAGCTGTGGTCTGTGAGTCATCATCTCGCTATAAGTGCGACTGGCGGAGGAGAAGGTTATGATTGCATTTTTTTCATGACCTGCTGTCCAGTGAGCGGACTCTGAAAGTCTATCAACGGACTTGTAGTTGGTAGTTCTTGATGGTTTTGCAAGGGAACCAAATGAGGGAGTGTAGCTGTATAATACAATATAGTTACACACGAGAAGCGTTCACCCGACGAAAACGTGTTCTCAGTTGACCGTGTCCTGAATGCATCCAGTCGTTAGGATGGACCATTGCTGGATACATAAAATGAAAATTCATTGAATCGATTGATTTTGGAGGACTTGCTAACATTTGATATATCCCAATCTATACTCCATCAATATCTCCGGTATCATGACATGTAAACGATGACCAGTGTCCATTAAACTACAGGAATTTTGTGACCGATTTTGCCACAGAAAAAAAACAATGACTTTGTTGAGCTTAAAAGCATTGGTTGCAGTGAGTGTGACACACTCTAATGGAAGTGAGCACATGTGAACGAATTATGTACAATTGTCCGGCGGCGGGATAGTTTGCGTTGTCGTAGTCGGTCGAATGACAAGCAGCGGGCGCGCAATTCACCCTGATTGTTTTCGCGCAAAGAATTTGGCGCAAGGGTTTAACGTTAAAGGATTTTGCAATCCGCTCGACGGCATCTGGCTCGATGGTTGTCGTCGTCGTCGTCGTAGGATGGGGTTGAGCTCTGTTCGATTTAGTGATGTTTTGACAGTGAGCAGAAATCGGTCGTTTCGTCGTGGTTTCGATAAGGTGTTCGATTTGTTTGAGTTTGTAAGCGCTTTAAGCAATTATGAATTGTTTGCAATAGAGTTGCGTGTATCAGCTTCAACAATGATTTGATTTCACCGAAGCTTTCGTGAATGCTATAGGAATAGGAGCTACGGATGTAATAGTTCAGATATGCTTTTTGCCACATGGTTGAAACTCATTTGCACAAATGAACACTGATCACGATAAGGGTAGTAGTCTGTATAGGTCTCTATATGGAATTAGTGCAAACAATATCGCAAACATGACTGAGTACATATTTAATAATGTTATCTGGTCGGTAATTTTTTCCCTGCATGCATTTTATTGTGCTTGTTATACCACAACAAGTGATTTCAGGTCGTGTCTGCTTCTGAACAGAAAAACATCTGATTCAGTTAAGGTTATCGATACCAAGAGCTTGATAACAAATGATAACTATTTATTAAACAGTTGTTATCCGATATTGAAAATCACAGATTGTTCTGAAAGTGCGTGCCTGTGCGTGTGCTGATCCTTCCGTGACGTTTTAGCTCGGCACGCCGAACAAACTTCAGCATCAAGATAACAAACAAATTGATATTTTATGAATTGTATGCACAAATAATGTGAAAAGGACATTCTGACAAATGTTCGTAATATTAGTCACATTCGAATTCAAGACAAAACGAACCGATGGTAATGAACTGCATAAATTGCAAGCAGCTTGGTCACAGATCAGCACGATTAACAACAATGCTGTGTTTTATGATGAGAAACATATATGGCTGCAGAACAGCACCGACATGAACGTATTGCAACGAAGCTAAAGCTACAAACAGCAGAAAGATTATAGTCTTTGCAACAGCATTCCAGCCACGCAGAAGGTTGAAAAATGCTGCTTCGTTGAATTACCCAAGGTTGGCGATGAAGATCAATCGTAACACCGAATACCGTGATTAGAAAATCATGCGAATTTTATTCCTAAACAGCTGTTCTCAGGCGTCTTTTAACCAATTTTACAATTTATTGGATGTCTTACATCTCATCTAGTTCACCATGTGCCTAGGGATGCTCTCTTTCTCTAGAGGGGGTAAGATAGTACTGGGCACATTTTGAGAATAAAAGTAATAAAATCGTCTGTTCGGATTTTGACCAATTTTCGTCTATATAAAAAATGGCAACTCACAATCCTTTTCGACGATTACAGGATGTAGGTGGTCCGATCAACAATCAGGTCATTTCGGAAAATATGACTGAATTGGGTCAGTTGAGAAATGCCTGAGATGTTGCAAAGCCAACATGGCCAATTTAACCAGAACAACTAATCTTCCTAGTGCTCAGAAAACTCCCACTGGTGTTCGACTCGGATTTGACTTACATTTAGGCACCTCAGCAAATTCAATGTTTATACAAAAATAATCGCTCATAAATTTTCCGAAACTGATCTTAGGTTGTTGTGCCCTTGTGTGCCCTTTAATGTCTGGAAGTTTGAAGGATCTCAGTTACACTTTATATGGATGAAAATTGCAAACAAATATCACGCATGAACGGTTTTCTTTTTGCTTTTTCTCAGAAACGTCTAATACCATTTCGGAGATGACGAATCATGAATGCAGACAATTTCCACAGCTGTTCTAGGTTCTCAAATAATTTGAGTTCAGACCAATTGATCTACCGAGTCAACTGGTCAACAAAAGCGAATAAGAACTAATACATGATTTGCTATCTAGATATGTCCAAACCGGATGTTTTAAGTTCTTCAAACGATGGAGTTCAGACTATTTGACTCATCAGCAACATCCAGCCGAGCTAAATATAATAACACCACATGCAGGCCCTGAGAGGCCATATGCATGATTTTCGATTTAGTATGGCTAAACCGGATATTTCAAGATTCCAAATCATTCGGGAGTTCAAACGAATTGGTCTACAAAAGTCAAACGGGATCGATACAAAGACAATAGCTGCCAGGCTTACAGGCTTTCCGAAGCATAGCATGATTAACGATCTGATATGTCTAACCGGATATTCTAAGTTCTCCAGCATTTCTTGAGTTCAGACCATGAAATGGGTTCAACAAAGCCAATAGTAACCTATTCAGGCCCTTAGATGCCATGTGCATGATTAATTATCGGTCTGATGCCATGTGCTTGATATCGGGCCCAGTTGACTTGGTAGATCAATTTCTCTGACCAGAATAATTTGAAGAACTTAACATTTGCGAGTAATTCGCTGAATCAGGCCGCCATTGGCAATATCTTTTGATTTCAAAATTTCACCGCTATTAGTCGGAATATATTGAACCAGATGAAAACGTTTTGTTGAGCAAATTGATGGACCCCTTCTCTAAGGGCTAAACAAAGTCGATTTTCGATAATTTCAAGGTAATCAAGTTATACCACTACCTTAACATTTTCAAAACTGTTGCTGTTGTAAAGAGAGTAAATAAAGCTTTCAATTGATGGAAACGTGGTAGCCTCTGATTTGGTGCCATCTGAATTTTACAAAATATCGATATTTTCACCATGAGCGCAATTCCAATCTAAATTTTGGAGACCATCTGAAAGCCGAGAAAAATACATAAGATCAGTCGAGAACTAGGTGCGAATTTATTTACGATAAATTTTTAACAAGAGTTTACGTATTTTTAACGATTATGCAATATCAATATGTATCATATTTGTGTACGCAACAGCATAATTTTGCAATCGCTGATTTTTTCTTGAGTTTACTAAAGTAAAGAACATTCATTTGGCAAAAAGTATTTGAATATAATGAACAAGTATGTTGATGGACGGGTGCTCCCTCAGCTGTGCGGTAAGACGCGCGCCACAGCAAGACCATGCTGAGGGTGGCTGGGTTCAATTCCTGGGCCGGTCTAGGCAAATTTCGGATTGAAATTGTTCCTGACTTCCCTGGCATAAAAAGTATCATCGTGCTAGCCTCAGATATACGAATGCAGAAATGGTAACCTGGCTTAGAAATCTGCAGTTAAAACGTGGAAGTGCTTAATGAACACTAGTGCGAGGCGGCTCTGTCCGGGATGTAATGCCAATAAGTAAGAAGAAGATGTTGATGGACAACATCTCACATTTTAGCCCGATTTTCTCAAAATTGCACTTCGGTACGCCGCCTGCACCCCCGTTTACTGATTCTTATGGTGAATAGCATTGCGGTGTAGTCGTTTGCGCGAGCCATACCTTTCGACAGTCATTCGCCGCGTGAAGTTGTTACAGTACTCATTTGGGAACACTACAAACGCGTGTGCAGTGTATCATATCCAGAAAATCTGACAATAATAAATTTACTGATTGTTTTCTGTAAATCGATTACTAACTTGTGAACTGAAATATGCGCACTCGATATGGCTGTCACGCAACAGGGCATATGGTTTCATCTTCGGCTCACCATTCAATTTGATCAAACCAAAAGAAAGAAGAAGACTCGTTTACGCTAGCGGAAGTTTGTTTGTTTTGTCTATCCGATTAATTCAAAGTTGTTAAAATGGCGAAGAATCGTATTGTACGGGTACCCTAAAAGGAATTTTGTTGCATCCGTTTCTAGCAGAGTTGATCATAAAACTGGAGAAAATCTCTGAAACTGACAAGAGTAAATCAAAAATTATGAATTTTTCGAATCTATTGATCCACGACGTTCCAACTTCATGAGAAAAATATACAACATGCCGCTTGCAAGTGACCGCCAGCAGTCAAACCATTCATTTCAGCCGATAGGAAGTTGTTGAAAACGGAGATGGGGTTTACGTTGAAGAGGTGCAGATGATTGAAACATCAGTGAGCATGATTTCCAAACATGACGGAAATTCTATCCGACTTGATCAACAAGTGAAAGAGGCTGCGACGGAAACCTTCTATGAATAAGCTTGAATTCCTGTATCTTGCGTCAGAAGCAGCATACTGACGAAGACGCCAACTGTCATTTTATTTTTTCACGCATGTCTGCGACGCAGCAGCTGACAACAAAATGACACTTTCCGCGCCTCGAGCCGAGTGGTGTGCCCTGAAACGCGAGCACTTTTGAAACTCTGATTCTGTCAAGAGTGACCTTAAACAAGCCGTGAATGCAAGGCAAATTTTGCATGTTGATTGCCAAGGTACTATGACGATACTAACGTGCCAGTTGTCAAAGATATCCTCGACAATTGTAAGATCGCATCAAAACCTGCAAATTCCAAATTTTAACATTGCTCACTTCTTCGTGGAGCAGACAGAAATGATGGATGAAATAGGATGCAGTAAATGGTAAAAGTCACTCATTTGAAGCTAATTTTCCACAATTCTGCAGGTAAATTGTTCGTCGAAAGGACTAAGTTCGTGCTTGAAGGGAATTCTAAACTCCAGATGCGGGTACATCGTAACAGAATTGGAAAAGGTCGCTCAGAAGAGGCAAAACAGCTATTTGACTGTAGTACGTAATGCCAATGCCCGGTATGGGGATAAAATCAGTGTAACAAATTCACCGGTCGAGAAAGTAGGCAAAAACGTTTGCTTCTTGGATCACTAAACGAAATTGTTGCAAACATTAAAGAACTTTTTCCAAATTTGAATCGGATTTTCTATTACCGCTACGCTTCGACCTTCGAATGCATACCAACCGAAGCTCGGTACGCATACAGGTAGCGTATGCATGAGGCATGAAAATATTGAATTGTCATTGCGTGCGGTTAAAGCCTTACTGATAATGTGAGACAGCTGCTTAGAGCTGATTCAAAATATTTAGTATGTTAAAATCCTTCTTAATGCTACTTTTTAGAATGCACGAATGTCCAGACTTAGTGACTTTAGTGAAAATCTTGGATGAAATTGAAAATTTCCTCTAGAATTATTTAAAATTGGACTATGATTGAAACCATTATCAACTTGTATAATACACGCGCACCAAGAGTTTGTAGATAACTTCAGCAATTTGCTCAACGGCTTCTTGCCACATTTCTTCATCACAAGTACAAACTGACAAAATGACCATAACACTCATTTTATGTTTATATTCTTAGGCACAAAAGATTATCTATTTGAGTGAATGTCAATCTGAAGCCAAATGAAGCTGTATGTTTACGGAGACTTTTCAGAAAATCTAGCAGTCATTCAAAGAGAACTAATCGCACCATTTTGCAAGACAGATGGTATAATTCATCCATTCGTGTTATTACAGAATCGAAGGAGAGCTTCTTCATAAAACATTAATAATTATGTCACCGTTCTTGAGCATAACTATGTTTTGGTGCACTGCTGTTTTCGTAAGCTCGTTTGAGTTCTATGAAGATCAATCTTACGCAGATTACAAATACCCACGTGTTCACCGATGGAGCTGGAGTCAGTCAAAAACGAATATAATTTCACCATCATCGAAGAAAGATTTCCAATGGATGTAGAATGGAATTTTCACGCCAGTTCTCACGGAAAATGTCCATGGATGGTGGCGGGAGCACTTAAACGTGCTGCGTACAAATACAGCTTAACGCCGAATAGAGACAAGTGATAACAGATGCTTCCTCATTCTATGCATGGGCTGAGAGCAACAGACAAACAAGTCTTTCAGTTACGTGGAACAGCTCGATTACGATACATCGTTGGCTAAACCAGCTTCTGATGAGAATGTTCAAACCATCAAAGGACTCAAAATTCACTATTTTTGCCACAAAACGAGTACTAATCATATCCAAAAAATATTCGAAGAGTTCTGAGGTAAAATTCACAACCTTAAATTTAAAACATGATTATGAATTTAAGGTACCGTCAACGGGGGAAGATGATCATTGAGGCGAAGATCATTTGATGTCAGTCAAAAAGCAATTTTTTTTATGAACGAGTAGTCAACAATATTCTCCGTCCATGTAATGTTACCATGAGAAACTGAGTTTTCGATTTTAATCATAAAAATGTATTTTGTGGAAGAAAGAGATAGTCATAAATGACGCTATTTTCGTTTCAAATATTGACTTGTAGACTTCTTTACGTAGTAAATTCAATACTCATACAAATGACCTAGTGTATTTTGACTACTAGGTCATAATGATTTTAGTAGAGCTGTTCTGATCACTTCACCCCAAATCAGATTACTCAAAAATGTGTGATATTTAATTTATTTTCATAAATGCAAACGCATTTCAGAAAACTAAAGTTGATGATTACAAATGCTAGCAGTACATGTTTTGAAATATTTGTTTCGATTTAAATTAAACACACATCGTTATTGCATGTTTTTCTTAAAATGATCATCTTTCCAGTTGACGGTATTATTATATTTATTTTCATTTGAAACAACTTAACTATAATGTATTTACTAGTTTAACTCATATCGGATTTTGAAAATAGAAAATGGAAAACGCTAAACTCTTAATAATCAGAAGGCTCCAACGAAGATAGGCACAATTTTTTAATCAAATGAATGTTCTTACTTTACTAAACTCAAGAAATAATCACGATTGTAAAATTATGCTTATTGCGTGACAAAATATGACACATATTGAATTACTAATACACGTTAAAATAGGAAAACTCTTTTAGAAACATATTTTTTACTAAATGTAATGCACACCCAGTTTCTCGACTGTATCTTATGTATTTTCTCAGCTTTCAGATGGTCTACTCAGAATTTAGATTGAGATGGTAATTGGCTTAGAAACCTTGCAGTTAATAACCGGAAGTGCTTAATGAACACTGTTGCGAGGCGGCTCTATCCCAGTGTGGGGAAATGTCAAGAAGAAGAAGAAGGCAGAGAAGAAGAAGAAGAAGAAGAATAAGAAGAAGAAGAAGAAGAAGAAGGAGAAGGTTGTGATCAACAATCTGAATCAATTTTAACATTTATGACCACGATTATTTTGGGTATAACATGTAAATCATTGAGAAGCCAGAAAATTAATAGTCAAATCGGGTCAATTTGACCGAACACCGTAAGTGTGAGTTTTTTGAGCTTCAGAAACGTTGTATAAAGTAAGTCGACGTTCAGGAACAAGCTTAGAAATAGGAAAGTCAAGAAGTTTCAGATCACATTGTTGCGTTAAAAATTATCACAATTTAGCGCTATTTAAATTGACCCGAAAATGTTAGGAAAATTAAGTGTGAGCTTTTTCGAGAACTAGAAAGATAACATTCAAGAAGATCGAAGTTATCACAACCATTAGGAATTTTAATTCTAATGAGTTATTGTTTCTTTTTCTGAGTTGTCATTGACCGACTGGGCGGTGCGTTTTTCTTGCGCATGTTGTTGATTGATCGCTTGTAAACTCTTTACTACTACATACCATCTCAAAATAGAAATGATTTTTTTATGTATGGAGAAATTTAAGCTATAAACAAGCGACAAGTATGTCCTAATAGTTTAGAAGTAGATGCATATATCTTGCGCTGCTGGCATCATTCTTCGACGAACTGCTGACGTCGCCAGAACCGTTGGCTCCCATCCCCCTCGTCCAACTTCTGATTTGGTCTTGTTTAGCAACCCATAACTGCCATGTTGGATATTAGTATCCCTATCCACGAGGCGGACATTCTGTAATATACTTACAATCAAACCAAACAAAAGTACATGAGTTGGAGGACTTCTGTTAGTGTTGACACATGCTTAAAAATGTCCTTGTGTTGTTTGTCGTCCAGTCTGAAGCTAACAACAAATTAGGTGGAACAAATTGTCAGCTGATCAGAGCTGTCTTATGGATTATCTTATTGAAACGTATCGTGCTGTTTTTTCACTTTATATTTGGAATTTGTAATGCCAGCAGAAAGGATCATTCGCAAACGTGTAATGTTAAATAGACAATTGTCCTCTGTAACGCTTCTGAGAGAGTTAAAAAGTTTGAAATGACTATTTTCACCTGAATAGCATGTAACTAACTGAAGTACACTAT